>NC_083342.1:79917768-80217935 GCF_019175385.1 Lycium barbarum | reverse complement strand
GCCGAATATGGTGATGTTTTGGTAAGTAGGGTAAATTGATTCTATGAGATATTCTAGTTGTTGTTGTTGTGGATTCCATGAGAAAAAAATGAAGTTTGATGACTTGAAATGAAGTTGTAATCGTTATAGGATTGTTGAAGGAAGTTAATGCGACACTAGCTTGGATTCTTACATTGTATGAATGATGTTGTTAATGCATGGTTGTTGATATGGTTTATGAATCTAGAATGAGAAAATGTGTGAAGTTGGAGGATTCGGGTAGCATTGGATCATTACGAATATTGTAGTATTGTTAAAATAATTGTTGGTATTGTTGTTGATAATGTGGCCGAGTTCCATTCTCGGGTTTGTTGTTGAATTGGCCGAGTTAGATTCTCGGGGATGGTGTATTTACAGGAGAGATGCTGCC
Organism: Lycium barbarum; assembly: GCF_019175385.1. Lineage (NCBI taxonomy): Eukaryota > Viridiplantae > Streptophyta > Magnoliopsida > Solanales > Solanaceae > Lycium > Lycium barbarum. The sequence goes on along the minus strand of NC_083342.1, from coordinate 80,217,526 downwards.
GAAATTTCGATAGATTATAAGTGAATTTATTTGAAGGATTAAGGCAAGTATATGATAATGAGTCTAATGATTGCGTCAATCTTCTTAAATGTAGAATAGCGGTAGCGAGCTTGGGTAATTAAGCGAAGCTATTAGGACGCGGAACAGGTATGTTAAGGCTTGTCCCCTTTCTTTCAAAGGCATGATCCCGATGTTATGATTTCATAAGTATTTCCACATTTTCCCTTGTTTTCAAAGGTTAGATGTTTATGATTCTAAGGCATGATTCTTTTCCGATAACCCGTCAATGTTTTCCAAAATTGTTCGTCTTTTTCCAAAACAAAGGTTTATTGTATTGTAAGCTTTTATGACGATAACGATGGATATGTTTTACAACGACATTGATGATGTCGAGAATATTTCTGTGATGACTAGGATAAGAATGATTTCATGCTTGAAAGGCACTTGATATGATTATGGTTTTAGTTTTCCAAAAACAACTTCTGAAATGTTCGTAAAAGGTCCTGTACTTCAAACGTTCATAACATTCTTAAAAGAAGTCGGATCGACCCGAAACTTGTTTCTGAGCCTTCAGGTGTCGGTTTATGTACGTTGTCATTTGTTGCTAGTCTCACCTTATACTTATCGTTCTTTCAAGGTGAGATAAAGTCGAGATGATTATTCCATAATGTAATCGGAGGTTACCGACCTTACGTCACTCCGATGGAGTTATAGCGTTTGATTGGGCTCTTATGCATGCTTATGTATGATGATTACACCGTGCCTATACGGCCGGGCAAACACCGCTAAGGTGGGCGGCTATGGATGATTACACCGCGCCTATACGGCCGGGCAGTCACCGCTAAGGCGGGCAGCTATATGGATACACCGGGCCTAGTTGGCCGGGCAGTCACCGCTAAGGCGGGCAGCTATAAGGACATGTATACAGGAAAGTAAAAGTGAGCATGCATGATTCCGCCTTAAGAGGCAGACAGTTACAGTCGTATCTTTTCTTATACCTTCCATATGTTCCTTACTATGTTGTTGTTCATGTTCTGTCTATTTTATTATGTTATCTTTTATGCCTTACATACTCAGTACAATACTCGTACTGACCCCTCTTCTTCGGGGGCTGCGTTTCATGCCGCGTAGATACACGCAGATGAGTTGAAGCTATTATAGAAGATGTTCCAGCGAAGTTGGCGAGCTCCATTTGGCCCTGGAGTGTAGCCGAGTCAGCGTACTATGCTATGTTGTCTTGTTCGAAGTTAGAGACTTTGCAGACAGAGTCGTGGGTATTGGGAGTCAGTCTGTCCGCGGCTCCATTAGCCGATGTGTCAGTTTGTATTATGATATAAGTTCTACATGGTTACAGATTTTATTTGATTTGAAAGCAACAAAAAGAATATTTCGGAAAGCTTTATTATGTATTTCATGTTTATTAGATTTAGAGGTCCAAATGATTATGCATGAAATAGGAGTCGGAGGGTTCGCTCGGCCCTAAGTAAGGGTCGGGTGCCCATCACACCCTAGTAAGGTTAGGATGTGACAAAGTGGTATCAGAGCAGGTCGGTCTAAGGGGTTGTCTGCAAAGTCGTGTCTAGTAGAGTGCTGTTTATGGGTGTGAAGCCGGCCACATTTATAAACAGGAGGCTGCGGGGCATCTAGGGATTGTTGACCTTTTTTTTGTCTTAGATCGTGCGATAGAGCCAAGTCATAGGAAATAAGATTCCTTATGCTAATCGTTGATTTCCGCAGACGCCTAGTATCGACGGGAGAAGGCAAGTGACGATATGGCAAGTCATAGAGGTAAGTCTGGATATTTTTGTTACCTGGAACTGGAAGTTCTGGATGGCTGGAATATGTCATATAACCGTCTGTTCTGTGAGGTACTGTCGATAATTGCTACGTACAGATATTGGAAAGTAAGAACGGTAAAAGAGGTTTTGCCAGAATGGGTACGCCTAACAGAAGGAAGCATGGAAAGGAAATACTGTAAATAGGCAATAAGTGAGATGTGTTGTTTAAGAAAGGTTATGGATTTGGCATGGCAACGAAGGTGTGATCGCTACCATCGGGAATCTGGGAATTCAGGATGAGAGATAGTTATGTACGTAGCAAGAGGTGAAGGTTCAGGGTCGAAAAGGGTAAAATAGTAATTATAAAAGGAAGGACGTGTTACGAAAATGTTTTGGAATCTGTAAGACTTCGACTTGCTTCAGAACATGTGATAAAGGTCATGTAGGGAAGCGGACACGAAAATATCAGCATTAAGGCATCGGATTCCAGCAAAGTTTCGAGGTTAAGCGTGCTCAGGTGGGAGCAATTCTAGGATGGGCGACCCCCTGGGAAGTTTACAAGAAATTCTACATATTCGGACATAAGAGACAAATGAGAAGTTAGGGTAGCCTAAGGGAAACTAGAGCACATGGGATGGTTGGAGACCATAAGAAGACGCGTAGGACGAGGCAGACTAGCTCGGTGAAGGGACAGAAAGTGCATCACAGCCCTGGAATTGGGATAGGCTTGAACAGTGTTTGGAAGTACTTTGTGGGTTAGTTGGTAATAATATATATATATATATATGGACGCGTAGGGTATCCCACATATGGTTGTATCGGTGGACATGTGAGTTCCAGCAGCCGGCGCTACGGTAAGGAAGGCATTGATCACGCAAGGGTACCGAAGTTCGGGGGGCGGGAAAGGTAAATGGTACAAGCGTTGCCAGGTAAACTGCTATTATTTTTACTATAAGTTAAGCTTGGAAATTCTAGTATAACGATATTTGGAAAAGAAAGGGAGTGAGTGGATGGAAAACGAAGAGGTCAAAGTGTCGGAAGGAGGTGAAAGGTAAGAAACCTCAGTAAGGGAAGCTCCCGAGAGAAACCACCGGCTAAGCACGAGACTATTTGGGTAAGACCTCGAGTTAGACGTATGAAAAGAGATAGAGTGTGGTAAAAGGAAACAGTGAGAGGAGTGTATGAGCTTCGAGAACCGATTTCGATAAGTGGGGCTAAAGGAATAGTTACCAGGATAGGGGAATGTGAAGTGAGAGAAAGAATGCTTAGGCCTTGTGGTGATTTTAAGGTGAGGGATATATAAGAGAATAGATGCGTAGCTATATTAATATAGTTAGAGGTTCAATAAACAAGGATAGGGAGAGTGAAAATTGTAAGGATTCTGTGCTGAGAACAAAAGTAGCAGAACGCTCGAGAGATATGGACACACAGCTACAGCACAAACGCGCAGTTACGGAAGAATTACGAACAAGCGAACTAAGCAAGTGAAAGGACGAATAGTAGATGGGAATGTGGACAAAAGGATAACATAGACGGAAAGAAAAAAGGAAAACTTAGGATAAGAAGTTTTCGATATGTTAGGCATAGAGTTGGGAAGAAGATGAGGAATAAGGTATAAATGAAGACTTCATAAAAGACTGTTGGCATATAAGAAACCCCTTAAAGGGGGGGGGGGGGGGGGAGACCATATTATATTAGGCCAAAAGGGGTCACAATATTTTCAAGTACCAGAAAAGAAAACCTATGACACGGAATGAGGACTCATGTAAAGACCGAGGAGTTCGACCATAAGAAAGTAGGGTGAAGGACAAGGAACGAGCACGAAGAGAAGAACGACTATAAAAGGGACCCTCCCGAAGTATTATGACACCCCAAAAGATTAGTTGAACATTCGAGGATGAATGTTCTAAAGGGGGGGGAGGATGTTATATCCCGTATTTTATACTTTCGAATATTTCGAGATATTCGTGACAAATTAAGGACAAGACCATTTTCAAGAATTATTTTAATGTACAAGTTGGTTATGAATATTATTTATGAACATTAGTAGTATGGAAATATTGAGAAAGGGTAAGGGCAAAAAGGAAAATTCGCAAAATGGTCCATGGTAATATTGTGGAAGACTAGGGGCAAAATGGGAATTTCACAAAATGTTCAAGAAAATTCTTGAAATTGCCATGTTGGCCGTGTCGCATAAGTATATGTCCACAATTTTATTTAATGAGGATTAATCATATATATATATATATATATATATATATATATATATATATATGTATGTGTGGGACCCACTCTTTTTATGGCCATGTGATGAATATATATGGACCAAAGTGTACATGGTAAGACAATTAAGTCATAATTTTTTAAGAAAATTTCAAGAAAAAGGGAGAAAATTCTAGAAAAGTAGAGAAGGGCCATGTGCCCCTATTTTTACTTGAGGGGCTCAAATATAAATATGGATAAGTGGTGGGAAAAAAATAAGATAAATAAGACACAACAATCTTCATCTTTTAGAAAGATGAAGAAAACTTGGAGAATAAACTAAAGGGGCCATTCGGCCATGGCTATGGAGAATTGACTCCATGAAGTTGATCAAGAAAAAATTATTTCTTCTAGTATTCCAACTAAGTTGAAGGCCCTCATTAACATGGGAGAGTTGTTGGAGCAATTAAATCACTCATTTGAGCAATATATGCCCCTAGCCGAATGAAGAGATAAGTGGAAAAGGTATGTGTTTAACCTTCTCTTATATGTTTTATGGGTGATTTGTGAGTATCGTGGAAGGTTGAAATGAATGAAAGACATGGAAATGTGATGTTGAAGTGGTGGCCGTATGTGAGTAGCATTGGCCGTGTATGTGTGGTGTTGTGTAGAAGAAACGAATTAATTTTATCTAGTCTTTTGGTTGTTGTTGAAATATGTAGAAATGAGTGAAAATTCATGAAAACTTATGTGTTGTTGTTGTGGCCGAATATGGTGATGTTTTGGTAAGTAGGGTAAATTGATTCTATGAGATATTCTAGTTGTTGTTGTTGTGGATTCCATGAGAAAAAAATGAAGTTTGATGACTTGAAATGAAGTTGTAATCGTTATAGGATTGTTGAAGGAAGTTAATGCGACACTAGCTTGGATTCTTACATTGTATGAATGATGTTGTTAATGCATGGTTGTTGATATGGTTTATGAATCTAGAATGAGAAAATGTGTGAAGTTGGAGGATTCGGGTAGCATTGGATCATTATGAATATTGTAGTATTGTTAAAATAATTGTTGGTATTGTTGTTGATAATGTGGCCGAGTTCCATTCTCGGGTTTGTTGTTGAATTGGCCGAGTTAGATTCTCGGGGATGGTGTATTTACAGGAGAGATGCTGCCGAAATTTCGATAGATTATAAGTGAATTTATTTGAAGGATTAAGGCAAGTATATGATAATGAGTCTAATGATTGCGTCAATCTTCTTAAATGTAGAATAGCGGTAGCGAGCTTGGGTAATTAAGCGAAGCTATTAGGACGCGGAACAGGTATGTTAAGGCTTGTCCCCTTTCTTTCAAAGGCATGATCCCGATGTTATGATTTCATAAGTATTTCCACATTTTCCCTTGTTTTCAAAGGTTAGATGTTTATGATTCTAAGGCATGATTCTTTTCCGATAACCCGTCAATGTTTTCCAAAATTGTTCGTCTTTTTCCAAAACAAAGGTTTATTGTATTGTAAGCTTTTATGACGATAACGATGGATATGTTTTACAACGACATTGATGATGTCGAGACTATTTCTGTGATGACTACGATAAGAATGATTTCATGCTTGAAAGGCACTTGATATGATTATGGTTTTAGTTTTCCAAAAACAACTTCTGAAATGTTCGTAAAAGGTCCTGTACTTCAAACGTTCATAACATTCTTAAAAGAAGTCGGATCGACCCGAAACTTTTTTCTGAGCCTTCAGGTGTCGGTTTATGTACGTTGTCATTTGTTGCTAGTCTCACCTTATACTTATCGTTCTTTCAAGGTGAGATAAAGTCGAGATGATTATTCCATAATGTAATTGGAGGTTACCGACCTTACGTCACTCCGATGGAGTTATAGCGTTTGATTGGGCTCTTATGCATGCTTATGTATGATGATTACACCGTGCCTATACGGCCGGGCAAACACCGCTAAGGTGGGCGGCTATGGATGATTACACCGCGCCTATACGGCCGGGCAGTCACCGCTAAGGCGGGCAGCTATATGGATACACCGGGCCTAGTTGGCCGGGCAGTCACCGCTAAGGCGGGCAGCTATATGGATACACCGGGCCTAGTTGGCCGGGCAGTCACCGCTAAGGCGGGCAGCTATAAGGACATGTATACAGGAAAGTAAAAGTGAGCATGCATGATTCCGCCTTAAGAGCCAGACAGTTACAGTCGTATCTTTTCTTATACCTTCCATATGTTCCTTACTAAGTTGTTGTTCATGTTCTGTCTATTTTATTATGTTATCTTTTATGCCTTACATACTCAGTACAATACTCGTACTGACCCCTCTTCTTCGGGGGCTGCGTTTCATGCCGCGTAGATACACGCAGATGAGTTGAAGCTATTATAGAAGATGTTCCAGCGAAGTTGGCGAGCTCCATTTGGCCCTGGAGTGTAGCCGAGTCAGCGTACTATGCTATGTTGTCTTGTTCGAAGTTAGAGACTTTGCAGACAGAGTCGTGGGTATTGGGAGTCAGTCTGTCCGCGGCTCCATTAGCCGATGTGTCAGTTTGTATTATGATATAAGTTCTACATGGTTACAGATTTTATTTGATTTGAAAGCAACAAAAAGAATATTTCGGAAAGCTTTATTATGTATTTCATGTTTATTAGATTTAGAGGTCCAAATAATTATGCATGAAATAGGAGTCGGAGGGTTCGCTCGGCCCTAAGTAAGGGTCGGGTGCCCATCACACCCTAGTAAGGTTAGGATGTGACAAAGTGGTATCAGAGCAGGTCGGTCTAAGGGGTTGTCTGCAAAGTCGTGTCTAGTAGAGTGCTGTTTATGGGTGTGAAGCCGGCCACATTTATAAACAGGAGGTTGCGGGGCATCTAGGGATTGTTGACCTTTTTTTTGTCTTAGATCGTGCGATAGAGCCAAGTCATAGGAAATAAGATTCCTTATGCTAATCGTTGATTTCCGCAGACGCCTAGTATCGACGGGAGAAGGCAAGTGACGATATGGCAAGTCATAGAGGTAAGTCTGGATATTTTTGTTACCTGGAACTGGAAGTTCTGGATGGCTGGAATATGTCATATAACCGTCTGTTCTGTGAGGTACTGTCGATAATTGCTACGTACAGATATTGGAAAGTAAGAACGGTAAAAGAGGTTTTGCCAGAATGGGTACGCCTAACAGAAGGAAGCATGGAAAGGAAATACTGTAAATAGGCAATAAGTGAGATGTGTTGTTTAAGAAAGGTTATGGATTTGGCATGGCAACGAAGGTGTGATCGCTACCATCGGGAATCTGGGAATTCAGGATGAGAGATAGTTATGTACGTAGCAAGAGGTGAAGGTTCAGGGTCGAAAAGGGTAAAATAGTAATTATAAAAGGAAGGACGTGTTACGAAAATGTTTTGGAATCTGTAAGACTTCGACTTGCTTCAGAACATGTGATAAAGGTCATGTAGGGAAGCGGACACGAAAATATCAGCATTAAGGCATCGGATTCCAGCAAAGTTTCGAGGTTAAGCGTGCTCAGGTGGGAGCAATTCTAGGATGGGCGACCCCCTGGGAAGTTTACAAGAAATTCTACATATTCGGACATAAGAGACAAATGAGAAGTTAGGGTAGCCTAAGGGAAACTAGAGCACATGGGATGGTTGGAGACCATAAGAAGACGCGTAGGACGAGGCAGACTAGCTCGGTGAAGGGACAGAAAGTGCATCACAGCCCTGGAATTGGGATAGGCTTGAACAGTGTTTGGAAGTACTTTGTGGGTTAGTTGGTAATAATATATATATATATATATATATATATATATATATATATATATATATATATATATATGGACGCGTAGGGTATCCCACATATGGTTGTATCGGTGGACATGTGAGTTCCAGCAGCCGGCGCTACGGTAAGGAAGGCATTGATCACGCAAGGGTACCGAAGTTCGGGGGGCGGGAAAGGTAAATGGTACAAGCGTTGCCAGGTAAACTGCTATTATTTTTACTATAAGTTAAGCTTGGAAATTCTAGTATAACGATATTTGGAAAAGAAAGGGAGTGAGTGGATGGAAAACGAAGAGGTCAAAGTGTCGGAAGGAGGTGAAAGGTAAGAAACCTCAGTAAGGGAAGCTCCCGAGAGAAACCACCGGCTAAGCACGAGACTATTTGGGTAAGACCTCGAGTTAGACGTATGAAAAGAGATAGAGTGTGGTAAAAGGAAACAGTGAGAGGAGTGTATGAGCTTCGAGAACCGATTTCGATAAGTGGGGCTAAAGGAATAGTTACCAGGATAGGGGAATGTGAAGTGAGAGAAAGAATGCTTAGGCCTTGTGGTGATGTTAAGGTGAGGGATATATAAGAGAATAGATGCGTAGCTATATTAATATAGTTAGAGGTTCGATAAACAAGGATAGGGAGAGTGAAAATTGTAAGGATTCTGTGCTGAGAACAAAAGTAGCAGAACGCTCGAGAGATATGGACACACAGCTACAGCACAAACGCGCAGTTACGGAAGAATTACGAACAAGCGAACTAAGCAAGTGAAAGGACGAATAGTAGATGGGAATGTGGACAAAAGGATAACATAGACGGAAAGAAAAAAGGAAAACTTAGGATAAGAAGTTTTCGATATGTTAGGCATAGAGTTGGGAAGAAGATGAGGAATAAGGTATAAATGAAGACTTCATAAAAGACTGTTGGCATATAAGAAACCCCTTAAAGGGGGGGGGGGGGGGGAGACCATATTATATTAGGCCAAAAGGGGTCACAATATTTTCAAGTACCAGAAAAGAAAACCTATGACACGGAATGAGGACTCATGTAAAGACCGAGGAGTTCGACCATAAGAAAGTAGGGTGAAGGACAAGGAACGAGCACGAAGAGAAGAACGACTATAAAAGGGACCCTCCCGAAGTATTATGACACCCCACAAGATTAGTTGAACATTCGAGGATGAATGTTCTAAAGGGGGGGGAGGATGTTATATCCCGTATTTTATACGTTCGAATATTTCGAGATATTTGTGACAAATTAAGGACAAGACCATTTTCAAGAATTATTTTAATGTACAAGTTGGTTATGAATATTATTTATGAACATTAGTAGTATGGAAATATTGAGAAAGGGTAAGGGCAAAAAGGAAAATTCGCAAAATGGTCCATGGTAATATTGTGGAAGACTAGGGGCAAAATGGGAATTTCACAAAATGTTCAAGAAAATTCTTGAAATTGCCATGTTGGCCGTGTCGCATAAGTATATGTCCACAATTTTATTTAATGAGGATTAATCATATATATATATGTATGTGTGGGACCCACTCTTTTTATGGCCATGTGATGAATATATATGGACCAAAGTGTACATGGTAAGACAATTAAGTCATAATATTTTAAGAAAATTTCAAGAAAAAGGGAGAAAATTCTAGAAAAGTAGAGAAGGGCCATGTGCCCCTATTTTTACTTGAGGGGCTCAAATATAAATATGGATAAGTGGTGGGAAAAAAATAAGATAAATAAGACACAACAATCTTCATCTTTTAGAAAGATGAAGAAAACTTGGAGAATAAACTAAAGGGGCCATTCGGCCATGGCTATGGAGAATTGACTCCATGAAGTTGATCAAGAAAAAATTATTTCTTCTAGTATTCCAACTAAGTTGAAGGCCCTCATTAACATGGGAGAGTTGTTGGAGCAATTAAATCACTCATTTGAGTAATATATGCCCCTAGCCGAATGAAGAGATAAGTGGAAAAGGTATGTGTTTAACCTTCTCTTATATGTTTTATGGGTGATTTGTGAGTATCGTGGAAGGTTGAAATGAATGAAAGACATGGAAATGTGATGTTGAAGTGGTGGCCGTATGTGAGTAGCATTGGCCGTGTATGTGTGGTGTTGTGTAGAAGAAACGAATTAATTTTATCTAGTCTTTTGGTTGTTGTTGAAATATGTAGAAATGAGTGAAAATTCATGAAAACTTATGTGTTGTTGTTGTGGCCGAATATGGTGATGTTTTGGTAAGTAGGGTAAATTGATTCTATGAGATATTCTAGTTGTTGTTGTTGTGGATTCCATGAGAAAAAAATGAAGTTTGATGACTTGAAATGAAGTTGTAATCGTTATAGGATTGTTGAAGGAAGTTAATGCGACACTAGCATGGATTCTTACATTGTATGAATGATGTTGTTAATGCATGGTTGTTGATATGGTTTATGAATCTAGAATGAGAAAATGTGTGAAGTTGGAGGATTCGGGTAGCATTGGATCATTATGAATATTGTAGTATTGTTAAAATAATTGTTGGTATTGTTGTTGATAATGTGGCCGAGTTCCATTCTCGGGTTTGTTGTTGAATTGGCCGAGTTAGATTCTCGGGGATGGTGTATTTACAGGAGAGATGCTGCCGAAATTTCGATAGATTATAAGTGAATTTATTTGAAGGATTAAGGCAAGTATATGATAATGAGTCTAATGATTGCGTCAATCTTCTTAAATGTAGAATAGCGGTAGCGAGCTTGGGTAATTAAGCGAAGCTATTAGGACGCGGAACAGGTATGTTAAGGCTTGTCCCCTTTCTTTCAAAGGCATGATCCCGATGTTATGATTTCATAAGTATTTCCACATTTTCCCTTGTTTTCAAAGGTTAGATGTTTATGATTCTAAGGCATGATTCTTTTCCGATAACCCGTCAATGTTTTCCAAAATTGTTCGTCTTTTTCCAAAACAAAGGTTTATTGTATTGTAAGCTTTTATGACTATAACGATGGATATGTTTTACAACGACATTGATGATGTCGAGAATATTTCTGTGATGACTATGATAAGAATGATTTCATGCTTGAAAGGCACTTGATATGATTATGGTTTTAGTTTTCCAAAAACAACTTCTGAAATGTTCGTAAAAGGTCCTGTACTTCAAACGTTCATAACATTCTTAAAAGAAGTCGGATCGACCCGAAACTTGTTTCGGAGCCTTCAGGTGTCGGTTTATGTACGTTGTCATTTGTTGCTAGTCTCACCTTATACTTATCGTTCTTTCAAGGTGAGATAAAGTCGAGATGATTATTCCATAATGTAATCGGAGGTTACCGACCTTACGTCACTCCGATGGAGTTATAGCGTTTGATTGGGCTCTTATGCATGCTTATGTATGATGATTACACCGTGCCTATACGGCCGGGCAAACACCGCTAAGGTGGGCGGCTATGGATGATTACACCGCGCCTATACGGCCGGGCAGTCACCGCTAAGGCGGGCAGCTATATGGATACACCGGGCCTAGTTGGCCGGGCAGTCACCGCTAAGGCAGGCAGCTATATGGATACACCGGGCCTAGTTGGTCGGGCAGTCACCGCTAAGGCGGGCAGCTATAAGGACATGTATACAGGAAAGTAAAAGTGAGCATGCATGATTCCGCCTTAAGAGGCAGACAGTTACAGTCGTATCTTTTCTTATACCTTCCATATGTTCCTTACTATGTTGTTGTTCATGTTCTGTCTATTTTATTATGTTATCTTTTATGTCTTACATACTCAGTACAATGCTCGTACTGACCCCTCTTCTTCGGGGGTTGCGTTTCATGCCGCGCAGGTACACCTAGATGAGTTGAAGCTATTATAGAAGATGTTCCAGCGAAGTTGGCGAGCTCCATTTGGCCCTGGATTGTAGCCGAGTCAGCGTACTATGCTATGATGTCTTGTTCGAAGTTAGAGACTTTGCAGACAGAGTCGTGGGTATTGGGAGTCAGTCTGTCAGCGGCTCCATTAGCCGATGTGTCAGTTTGTATTATGATATAAGTTCTACATGGTTACAGATTTTATTTGATTTGAAAGCAACAAAAAGAATATTTCGGAAAGCTTTATTATGTATTTCATGTTTATTAGATTTAGAGGTCCAAAAGATTATGTATGAAATAGGAGTCGGAGGGTTCGCTCGGCCCTAAGTAAGGGTCGGGTGCCCATCACACCCTAGTAAGGTTAGGGTGTGACATGAATACTTGATTATGATATTGTGGATATTATTGTGGTTGTTGGGAGTTGTTTTGTGATATAGTGGAAGTTGACGAAATAGGGGAAATGCTGCCCAATTTTCATTAGGACATGAATTACCCTAGTTTGGATTGAAGAGTTTCATTAAGGCTTAATCATGTTATGAATCCTTCCAAATGTAGATTATTCAAGCGTCAACGGGGAACGTTAAATAGTTAAGGAGACAAAGAGGTATGTAAGGCTAACCCTTCTTTCATTAAGGCATGGTTCCCTTACTATATGTATCCTTTCATGAGTTTCATAATGTCTTCCAAATGACTCTATCTCTAAGGTTTCCAAAGCTTACGATTCTCGATACGTTCACTATGCTATTGCCTCTTTTATATGATAGTTGATCCTCTAAGGATAAATATAACAAAAATGATGATGTCGATGATGACGATGATACTCATAAACTCCTATGTATACGGATTTAAGTATGTATGACTATTATGTAACACCGAGCTTATATTGCCGGGTATGGCACCTATCGTATGCACACCACTGCAGTTGAGTACGGATAACACTGAGCCTTGGTAGGGCCAGGTATGTATGACACCGAGCCTTGTCATGGCCGGGAATGTGAAATCACCGAACCTTCATGGTCGGGTACGCTATGGATACGAATATGTATATGAATATGGATACGAATATGTATATGAATATAGATACGGATATGGATATTTTCTATATGTATATATGTATGTACACGAGCACGCACTAGAAATGGAAGGTCCCTTATGAAAGACAAGTAAGTAATTATGATGATGGCTCTACTACTCCCTGATTCCCCCATCCTATGCTATTTCTTGCGCTGTCTTTTTTTTTTGCTCATATTATGATGTTGATTATGCTTTACATACTCAGTACATTATTCGTACTGACATCTTTTTGTTTGTGGACGTTGCGTCATGCCCGCAGGTGGACAGGGAGACGGGACTGATCCATAGACTTCTCACTCAGGGACTACATAGAGAAGCTCCATTTCATTCCGGAGGTACAACTTTTGGTATTATTTTTTTGTGTACATACCCATGGGCAAGGCGGGGTCCTGTCCCACCTATATGATGTGACAAACTCTCCTTAGAGTCTCGTAGACAGTTGTATATGATTAGATGTCCTTAGCCTTGTCGGCTCATATTTTGTATGTCATTTTGATAGCCTCGTCGGCTTGTGTTATATATGGGCATTATTATTGATGATGATATAAATGTGTTGTTGCTCAACGAGATTAGCACTATTGATGCATATAAATTATAAGTAAGTCATGTGGCTCACCTAGATGTGAATATGAGAGTACGATAAGAGGTGTCGGGGTGGGTTAGCACCGGGTACCCGTCATGGCCCTCCGGTTGGGTCGTGACAGGGGGGGGGGGTTAAAAGTACTAGTCATGTTGTTATCACAAAGGACTTGTGCACTGCTTGGCATACATAGATTATATTGACCCAAACTCAATATACAACAATGGAGTTTTAACACAAACAGTCAATAAGATGGTCCAACATAGGGAACTTAGACTCATTTAGCCTGCTTTACAGATTTTAAAGACAACGTATATTATCTATCCAGTGTTCTAACAATAAACTATAAAGACTCAAGTTTAGAAAAGATACATGAAGACTAGATAGAACACAGAACTGAAGTAAACAGTCGTGACATTGTTTCTTACCAACTAGATGAGGGGCTAACCAAATAACAAAGATACCAAACAACGTTTAAACAGTTCAAGCCATGCTTAAACTCAGCAAGGCCAGTAACAAGATCAAGGTAGTCTGGTCACTCAATGCTAATAGGCTTAAAATATTTTTTAGTGCCATTACTACATTTATCCAAACGATAGGGCCTTATCTATTATAATAAATATACAAATCAGGCTACAAACATGACCGTAACACATACCTTAAGAGGATAGTATACAAAGACAACTAGGTTGCCCATGTTAAAACCAGATTTTTAAAATTAATAATGCCTAGATCATGTTATTACCACTATGGTAATCAGCTTAGCTGAACCACACATAAGGCATCTCTAACTAAGCAAATTAAACTAGACTAACCATATAAAACATGATCAATCAAACAAACTGAACTAATATATAAGCATGCCTAATTAAGACGGATTAAGCCAAGAAACACATAACTAATACACTTAACTTAACAAACTAAACTAGGCTAACATATATAATTTTTTTTAATTAAGATAACTAAAACCAAGAGCTAAAAATAAAAGAGGGGAATTACCTTTTTCGCGTCTAGCCTTAGAGTCGAGAATGAACTTGGAGATTCCATTGCCTCCTCAACCTCACAACTCAGCCACAAAGAAAAAATGAAATTAAACTATTACTCGACAAAGACTAAGGAAATTCAACTAAGTGTCCAATTCTAATGCCGGTCACTCGTTAAAACCCTAGTATCGAGTTTTTTTTTTGTGTAAATATCTAATCTCCTCCTTTTTTTCATAGCTTAGGGTCTTTTATATAACAGACCCCAAAAATCCACAAACCCCCAATCACACTGATGTGGGATAACTCCCAAAGATGGGATGTCCTCCTCACATCCCATGTTGTAGGGTTAGGATTAAGTCCAAAAACAAACAAAGGGTCAGATTTCACCCTCAAGTGGTCGATCCATTTGGTTCTTCATGAACCAATGAGATTCATGGATTCAAATCCACAAACAACCAAAAACAATTAAGAAATTGGAGAGTGTTACCGTTTGAGACTCATAAAATAAAGAAAAAATGGTGAAAAAGGCAAGATAGCACCCTATTTGGGATGGCGTTAGGTGAGAGAAGGTGGAAACATTTATTGTTTCCCCTTCTCGACCTTGCAAATTACTGAAAAAACATAGTACACCTGGAAAATTGCCATTTTTTGCCCCCCTCTCTTCCACATTTCGCACAAATGAGACCTTAGGGTCTGTTTGTGTTTTGTTGTTGTTGTTGTTGTATATGAAAAAGGGTTGGGCCGGGTCTGGCCTTATTGGGCTGGACTCGGCTCAACCTTTTCTTAAAAGGAAAATAGGGCCTGATTATACATATATGCATGATATACATGAGTATACATGAGTATACATGTATACTCATGTATATATCATGTACATAGACGGGGTGAATATGTAAAATTCAACAAATAGCCCAAATTTAAAACGATGTCCACTAATTGAATATTTATAATAAGACCCCATTTAAACTAATTTGTCAAATTTTAAAAGAAATAATACTAAGAATAAATAATTTTTTTCAAAAGACCTTAATTAAATTGAGCCATGAGCTTGGCTAGTTCAAATTATTGCCATAATTGGCTAATAACTAATTATTTCAATTACAGCCGGTTAATTCTAATTTTCAGAATCAATTACAATTAAAACTTAATTACTTATGATAAAATTCCACTAATTTGATTGAATAAGCACTAATTTGGTTAAATAAGAATTGAGGGGTAAAAACGGTAAATCTACTTAATTAAACATATTTCCTATAACAGAGTAAATTACTTTGCAAATTGATATTTTAACAACTTGGACAATTAAGTGAATAATTACGACAAATTATCCTCTCGTCTAGTTAATTTAGCAACAGTATTATAATTGTGAAAATACTTAAATTAATTTATAATAATATAGAAATTATTTCATCAAACAAAATTGGTAAAATATTATCTAAATAAATTTTATAAAATTATTTTGAATTTGAAAAATACATATTTCACTCTGTTTAATATGCAAAGACTCTGGGTAATTAAAGAAAATTATGAGAGGTCAACAATTAGGTCTCAACAACTGCCCCTTTTGTCACACCCTAATCTCCCTAGGGTGTGATGGGCACCCGACCCTTACTTAGGGCCGAGCGAACCCTCTGACCCTTAGTGCACACATAATCTATTTGGACTTTTAAATCAAATAAAGATGAAATACATAGTACAGCTTTCAGAAATATTCTTGTTTGTCGTCCTCAAGTCAAACAAAATCTGTAATCATAATTTATAACAAAACACAAAAATGACACATCGGCTGACGGAGCCGCTTACAAGGCTGACATTCTATACCCACGACTCTGTCTGCAAAGTCTCTAACTCCGAACAAGACATCATAGCATAATACTATGACCCGACAACACTCCAGGGGCAAATGGAGCTTGCTAACTTCGCTGGAACATCTTTTATAGTGACTGCTACTCATCTGGGTATACCTGCGTGGCATGAAACGCAGCCCCCGAAGAAAAAGGGGTCCGTCCAGAAAATGTACTGAGCATGTAAGGAAAGAATCATAGTAAAAGAATCATAACTGATATAAGGGGTGCAGAAACATATACAATGTCCAGAATACCAAAACTCTTGCCTTTAAAGCATTGATCATGCATATCATTATCACATAGCGTACCTGGCCCGTTATGGGACTCGGTGGATAAAATCATGTCATCATACTTTCATTTCATCATACATGCATATGCATATACATATATATATATATATATATATATATATATATATATATATATATATATATATATATATATATATATATATATACCGTACCCGACCCTCTAGTGAGGGACTCGGTGAATGAAATCATATCGTACCCAGCCCATTCAGGGACTCGGTGGATAAAATCATGCATGTGAACATCATATATCATATACATACCGTACCCAGCCCTCTAGTGAGGGAATCGGTGAATCAAATCATCATATGCCCTCCTGGACGCCATAACACATCATCATCTCATCATATCATCATATACATATACCGTACCCGGCTCTCTAATGAGGGACTCGGTGAACAATGCAGTGGAGTGCGCACGATAACATACCCGGCCCGGTGTTACGTCCCGTATTTTTTACATTGGGACAATCCGGATTAACTATGATAAGTTAGGGCCAAGACCATTCCGGGACTTGAAGTCGAGACTTTTGACCTTCGATTTTATTTTGAGACATAAGTTGTTCATGAAATTGTTGGCATGGAACACTTAGGAAAAGTTGGGACCAAAAATCATATATTTGGAAGTTGAAAATCATGCAAGAAGTCCCACACTTTGTGGCCAATTTTAAATGGTCCAACACATGTGTGGGCCAAAGACACATGGTGAAATTATGTGGGAGCTTAAAAGGATGACTCCTAAGTCATCTTTACCACTTCAACACTTAGAATAAAAATCAAGAAGTTGAAGAACTTCAACAACACCATTCGGCCAAGAACAAGAAAAACCAAATCCAATTTGAGCCATTCGAAAAATATTTCTTAGGTGAAAATCCACTAATTGAAGGTCCCTAAGTAACGTGGAAGTGTTGTTGGAGCGATCAAGCCATCCGTTTAGTAGATCAAAAACCGTAGGCAAAGTGTGGAGTTGAAGAAGAAAGGTAAGATTTGATCTTGTTTTATGTGTTATAAATGTTGTATGCATGTTGTAGTATGCTAAAATGGATGAAAATCATGAGATAGGGTATGTTGGAAGTGGGTCGTGTGCTTGGTGTGTTAGCCGTGTGAGATGTGTGTATGTTGTGTGGTGTGGAGGTGATGAATTGATCTTATGTAGCATGTTTGATTGTTGTAGTGTGTAGGATGGCTAAGAATCACTAATATATGCATGTGTGGTGATAGCCGAATCTGGGTCATACTATATGCCAAAGAACGCATTAATGTCGCTTAGTGTTTTAGTGGTTGTTGTGATGACTTTTATGTTGGAAATGAGAGTTTAATGTCGCAAATTGATATGGTAAGTGTTGCGGACTGATTTGGAGAATTATGTGCAAGTAATGCAATTTTTATTTTTACGAGAATAGCATTGTTAGAATGTGGATTATTGGTGCAAATCATGATTCGAAAGTCGGAAGTGTGTATAGCGAGGTTCTCGGGTTTGGGGCTGTTTTCGGGTAAATTGGAGAAATTGTTGGATTGTTGGAAATATTGTGTAACTTGTTTGAAATGTCCTTGAATATTGTTGGTATGGGTTCGGGTTGGAAATTAAATGTATGAGCGGTGATGTGGCTTGAATGTAAGCCGTCGAATTGAATATTATGAATGTTGTTGAATGATGAAAAAGAGAGTTATTATTGTTATATTGCCTTTCGGATTGGTCATTGGGGTTGTTAGGTTGGTTATTGTTGTTGTGATTGTTGATTTGGCCGAGTTAAATTCTCGGGGTTGGCCTTTTTACAGGGGAAATGCTGCCCAAATTTCTATAGACTTGAGTATTAGTTTGGAGTAAATCGCCTAAGTGCCTATGTCTAATGTTTGATATTCGTTGGCGTATTTATAGACCTTGGGGAACCCGAGGCGTAGGTTGGGATTAGCTTGAGTTGGGATAGCTTGGAGTGCGTACGAGGTATGTAAAGCTCAAACCTTCCTTCTTTTGGCATGCCTTAGTTATACATAGGTTATATCACGAGCCTCGAGGAAATTCTAAATTCGCAATCCGAGTACGTTATGACTCTTATATATTTCATGGCACTCGTATGTTTGATGTGATGAAATATGAATCCTTATGTCTTCGAAATAACTGATTTCCAAATGTTTCACAAAAAGTTTTGTTTTAAAGAATTTCGTAATTCTGGACGCCGTATCTTTCACATAAAGGCTCGGATTGCTTCGATATCTTCGTAGGAGTTTGTATGGCGTATGATGAGTATGTTCTCCATAGGCGGGCCCGGCTCGGGTCGATACCCGTCCGTGGGTCCCGCGACTTTCCATTATGTAATTCGGAAGACTTTGGAAAGAATTTGGTATGACTATTATTTCGATTTTCAAGTATGGTCATTTTACTTATATTTGAGTCCATGATAATGATTTTATGCATATGGTTACTCACGACTCTGCTCGTGCGTTCTGTTATATCTTTCGCCGAATCCCGGGTCGGTTCTGTTGTCGTGCGCACTTTGATATATTCCGGTGTTATGCTGTGTTGATGGTTCACCGAGCCACTCGCTAGAGGGCCGGGTTCCACTTATATTTGGCGTTATGCTGTGTATGGTGTTATGCTGTGTTATGATGTGTGACGGGGATACGGAGATTTGAACCTTCTGGTGTTATGCTGTGTTATGGCGCCATTGACGGGCGGGCGACCATATTCTCTGTGCCCTATGCATGACTTATATTTTGAGAGTAAACATTTTGATATTTTGGGTTTGCACTTATGTTCTGTACTTCTATTTCATTTATGCCTCAGATTTGTTTTCTGTATCTTCTGCTTTGCATACTCAGTACATATTTCGTACTGACCCCTTTCTTCAGGGAGGCTGCGTTTCATGCCCGCAGGTGCAGACGCACAGTTTGGTGATCCAGCCGTTTAGGATACCCTCTTCTGCTGTTTGGTGTGCTCCTCTTATTCCGGAGCCTACATTTTGGTATATATCTTCGTTCGTTGCATATGTATGTATTTGTTCAGGGGTACGGCGGGGCCCTGTCCCGCCATATGATTCGGTTGGTCTGTTTAGAGGTCTGTAGACGTATATGTGGGTTTTGTGCCTACTTCTGTACGGGTGTATTTGTATGATCCCACTTGCCATGGCAGCCTTGTCGGCGTGCGTTTGTATATGTTTTGGGCCGTTGCGCCATTTGATAGCCTATTCGGCTTCTGATATATATGTACATATATGGTTGTGTTTGAAATGTATCTGAGACAGTTTGATATAATTTGAGGCAACGTGTGATATTTGTGCCAGTATACGCTATCTGTATGTGATTCGGATTTGATGAGTGTGTTCGGGTGCCCAGTTCGGGCACTAGTCACGGCCTACGGAGTTGGGTCGTGACACCCGGGACTCGGTGAAAGATGCATTGAGGCATGCACGAGCAGAGTAGTGAGAAACCATATGTATATAAAACAAATTTCAAGACTCGATGAGTACGTACATAAATCGACACTTGAGGGTCATAAACACGTTTCAAGTCAATCCGAGTTAGTATGAAAAAGTTATGGACGTTTTAGTACAGAACCTTCTACAAACGTTTCAGAAGCCATTTTTGGAAAATCAAAGCAACAATCATATCAAGCACCTTTCGGATATCGTTATGGATCAAATCAAATATAGCTTTTGGAACCATATGTACATATCAAAATATATCAAAGACTCAATGGAATAATCGAACGTGCTAGCATTTGAAGATCACCTTGAAGGAATTAGCATATAAGGTGAGTGTATACAATGAACCACATCAATGGATCATAGTTAACATCATTAGCTTTGTAGAAACATCATATTCATGAACTCTAGAATCTTTGGACTTAGGCTCATCATCATCATGTTCATAATATCTCTTATTTTTAACTCATATGGCTATTCATAAACATAGACTCTTAGTTTTCCGGAATGCAGGAATTTCATAGAGAAGGAGGGAAAATCATGTCATAAGATTCATGCCTTAGAAAGAAGGGACTAGCCTCACATACCTCTTTCGTTTAACAATTCCATCGCTTGATTGTTCTCCTTTAATGCTCACGTTTCTACCTTCAAGAGAATTCGCATTAACATTAGCTAATCGATCATACGAATGTGCTTACTAAAGCTAGAGAAAATTGGGCAGCATTTCCTTAGTTTATACAACTTTCCTCATATCATACATCAATTCCAAACATCTGTAATAATATTCACAACATTATAACCAAAATCTTCATTCATCTACATTACCCACATTCCACAATTTCACTTCAATTCATCCATAATCATGGTCGTAGTATACTAGTACGTTTTCTTGTATATAATACCTATCCCATGTCCTAAATGTCATTTATAACATACTTACAATCACAAGATATCAATATTCATGAATCATTCCAAACTACTACTCAAAATCTCATTATTCTCATCTTTGTGACCCATTTTCTATATCCTTCTACAATCTAAGTGTTTCAACTTCTCAATACCTTAAACAACATGAAATGATCATAAAACGTAGCTTAGATGGTGTAGGAACAATCCTTGAATGGAAATACTCCTCTTACACCAAAACCCTACTTCACTTCCATTGGAATTTCTTGACTTGGATGAACCCTAATGAATTTCTTTCACTTGATTTCCTTAGTTTGATGAAGTTGATCCTTACTCTCTCTTGGATTCTTGTAGATGAAGTGTGGAGAAATGTTTTAGAGAGTTCTAGAGAGAAGGGGAGTGAAGGGGAAATGAAATGAAATGAACTTGATCCCCTTATTAATAATACACAATCTGTCCCGTCTTGTTTCTATGGACCAACATACGGTCCGTATAAATTATACTAACCGTACGTCTTGCCATAGATTTGGTCCAGTGAATGCTTCCAATCTGGGCTAAATATACGGCCTAACAAACGGCCAGTATGTTGGGCCCTATAATGCCCAGCTAATCCGATTTCGTTCTCGTCGACTCGTTTGATCTCCAATCCTTATGGAACCTTCTTAACACTTGTTTAACACCTCATTAACAATATAAGAGATGTTATAGCTCTTCTCCAAAACATCATCAAGTCATCATTAATTCGTTACTGATAATTCCTTTCCGATACATAACGTATGCCTTGCCTATCTTGGCAAACTTTCTTCTATTACCTCGAATGCCTTTGAAATCTCAATTAGGATCATACAATGCTATTTCTTACTTATTGAAACATCGTATACTTTGTGCCCTTCGTAGGTCTATTCACTGTACGCTAACGAAAAACATTTCCAGGGTGTAACAGTGAGGTTAAGGTAAATAAGAAGTCCATACGAGATTAAGGAAAGTATTAGATAGCTTACGGTGCATACTATAAGATTTTGAAGTTATATGAATATGTGAAATTTAGTTTGTTGAAGGAAGTGAAATGTAAGTCGCGTTCAGAAAGGTTTTCTCTATAATTGAGCTAATATTTATTTGGTAATGTCTTGAGGGGCTGCTATAGGGCCTATTGTATGGTTAATGAAGTGTTATATAAGTGCCAAGAAGGTTCCACGTGGATTGGAAGTCAAATGAGTCGACGAGAATGACATTCAGGAATTTCCAGTTGTAAGGCAATTTGTACGGACCGTATAAATTATACGGCCCGTATAATGGTCCGTAGATTACTTCCAGATAAGGGTGATCCCTGGTGAGATTATGTGGTCCAATTATACGGATCGTATAAATTATACGGCCCATATAATTAGCCGTATAATCGGGTCGGCTCAGATTTGTTTTTTATATACATGGACGACCCTTACTTTTTTTTTCACTTCCCACTTTCTCCAAACTCTTCTAAGCTCTAAAACCCTTTTCTAAGCATATTACACTCAAACCCAAGAGATTACAAAGATCAAATAGCAAGAATTGAAGTGTTCATATTTTAGAAGGCTGCCTAGGTTGGTAGATTTCAAGATTTACTTGGGTATTGTAGCTAGGGTTTTGCACAAGTTGATATCATGATCCAAAACTTGTTCCTATGAGATAAAGAGGTTAGTTTCCATGCTTATTTCATGTTATTAAGAATGATTGGTTGTAACAAAACTTGGATGAAAGGAGAAATGTAGAGGATGAGTTCTAAATATGGATTTCATGATGTTTATGAGTAGTAAACTAATTTGAGCCATGATTTTTAGTATGATATGAATATAATCTCATTAAGAAAGATAATAATGATGATGAGGAAGTGTTGTATGAAAATGTGCAAAAGTTGGTATGACGTTGCTAGTATGAGTTGAATATGATAATGAATATTGAAAACCTAATGGAATGTGATTACTTGATTATGATATTTTCGATGTTATTATGGATGTTTGGAAGTTGTTTTGTAATATAGTGGAAGTCGCTGAAATAGGGAAAATGCTGCCCAATTTTCGTTAGACCATGAATTGTTCTAGTTTGAATTAAGAGTATCATTAAGGCTTAACTATGGTATGAATCCTTCTAAATGTAGATCGTCCAAGCTTCGACGGTGAACATTAAGTAGTTAAGAAGAAAAAGAGGTACGTAAGCCTAACCCTTCTTTCTTAAGGCATGATCCCATTATTGTAAACCTTCATGTGAATTTCATATTGTCTTCCAAGATGACTTCATTCTTAGAATCACTAAAGCTCATGATTCTTGATATTATCACGATACCATTAGTCTCATTCTATGATAGTTGATCCTCCAAGGAAGGATATAATGACAATGATTATGATGACGAAGACGTTGAGGATACTTATGTGCTCCTATATATATATATATATATATATATATATATATATCTAAGTATGACTATTAAGAACACCGAGTTTAGATGGCCGGGTATGATACCAATCACGGGCGCACTACTGCAGTAGGGTACAGATGACACTGAGCCTTGGTAGGGCCAGGTATGTATAACACCGAACCTTATCATGGTCGGGTATGCAAGGCATCGAACCTCTATGGTCGGGTATGATACTACTATAAGTATGAATGTATGAAATGGGAGGTCCCCATTAGAAAGAGGGTCAGTAAATACAATGAACGACGCTAGAGGTATAAATGGCTTTATCCTCCCATGACTCTTCTATCTTATGTTATTTTCTCATGCTTTCATTATGCTGCAGATTATTCTTTACATACTCAGTACATATTCGTACTAACGTCCTTTTGTTTATGGACGTTGCGTTATGCCCGCAGGTGGACAGGGAGACAAACTTGATCCATAATTTATTTGTTCAGGGACTACATAAAGGAGCTCCATTTGATCCGGAGCTGCAGCTGTTGGAACTATTCTTTTGTGTACATACATATGGGCATGGCAGGGTCTTGTCCCGTCTACATGATGTTACATACTCTCTTTAGAGGCTCGTAGACAGTTGTGTATAGTTAGATGTCTTTTAGCCTTGGCGGCTCATATTTTTGTATATGATTTTGTTAGCCTTGTTGGCTTGTGTATATGGATATGGGCATAGTTGTTGATGATGATATACATGTGTAATTGCCCAATGAGATTAGTATTATTGATGTATAGAAATCATGAGTAGGCCATGTGGCTCACCTAGATGTGAATTAGAATGCATGATGAGAGGTGCCCGGGTGGGTTAGCACCGGGTGCCCGTCATGGCCCTCTGGTTGGGTCGTGACAAGTTCGACTCAATTATTACTTCTAAATGAAAATTTAAAGAAATCTCAATTTTTTTGAGTTATTAAACTGGGAAATCCGAAGTGATTGGTTGGATTGTGACTGACTCTCTGGTATTGAGTCTTCCTACATATCCCTATTTTTGGGAATCAAATCACTTGTAGTTTGACTCGATCGGAGGAAAAGGGTATCCTTATGTGGGAATGCCTTTGTGTCTGTTGGCGTGTGTCCGATCGGTGGCGAAATAATAAAAACAAACAAGGCACATAAGCAAATAGGCAATCTTGTGTGGTTGAGCATGGTGAAGAGTAATCTTCCAAGTCCTGGCCGGAGAGCTTGACTCTCATGGGCACCTTATCTCGACCAACTGCGTAAGAAAAAGTTTCATGTTTGCTTCGCAATCTGTCTGGATTTGATTTGATCAACCTGCTCTGTTTGGCGGCTATAAATCTGCCTCTATCTGCTGAGTAACGTTGATTTTTGGATGACGAATATTGTGGTCATCTGACTGGATTTATATCATCTTGATTTCCTGAGCGAATACTGCGGTCTGTTAATCGGTTTTACATCGCTCTGTCTTTTTTGAGCGAATTCTGCGGTCTCTTGATCGATTTTACATCATTTTGTCTTTTTTGAGCGTGTACTACGGTCTCTTGACCGGTTTTACATAACTGTGTCATCTTGCTATATCTGATAGTTTGTATGCATAGCCCTTTTAGCAATTGAAATGAATGGCCCTCTTGGAATTTTTGTATGAATGGCCCTCTTAGCATATTTGTATGAATGGCCCTCTTGGCAAATAAGAAGAAGTGATGGCCCTTTTGGCAGCAGGAAAGTAGATATGCAATGCCCCTCTCGGTAAATAAGAAGAAGTGATGGCCTTCTCGATAGTAGGAAAGTAGATATGCAATGTCCTTCTGGGCAAATAAGAAGAAGTGATGGCCCTCTCGGCAGCAGGAAAGTAGATATGCAATGGCCCTTTTGGCAAATGGCCCTCTCGACAGTAGGAATGTAGATATGCAATGACCCTCTTGGCAAATAAGAAGAAGTGATGCAAATGATATATATGGCCCCTTTGGCTAAATCATCTTTCTTTCGTCATTTATGCCGGCTATGACTCTCTTGGTCAGGTATGCCGTGTTGTTTTACTATGACCCCACTGGCCAAACATTTGCCTTTGTGGCAATTTCAGTCATTTTGTAGCCTTTGTGGCTTAATGTTTTGCCCTCATGACATTTTCCATCCTTTCATAGCCCTTATGGCTAGATATTTGTCCTTGTTGGTATTCATAACCTTACAGCCCTCATGGCTGGAGATATATTTTTTGAAACCCTGATCTCAGCAGTGGTCTTGATCTTCTTTGGCAAACCGCTTCCTGCGCATAAAGAAAAGTTAGAAAAAGGATAGTCTTCCGACATCCTGGGACCTGCATCAGAAATGGGTTAGTTTTTCCCTATTTGAAGTGCATTCGTGTCACCGGCGTTGTCGCATCTTCGGCTTTCTAGACTTGAAACCCTCTTCGGCTCCGGTATTTGAAAGATGAATTTATTTTCATCATGCAAAAAATTATTTTTTGTAAAGTTACTATAAAAATATCTATTTGTAGGGAAATAAATGCGTTATTTTGAAAGCTATAAGGTTAATTGTCATGACATGTACTTTGAACGAGGGATATCCATTCTTTCATGACTGGGGTTCTTGGCTTTCTTCGAGCGAAATTTTTGAGATCTTTTCTCAAAAATTCTGCCTCAGTTCGAATCTTGATTGACGAACTCTCGTGCCGAATCTTTCGAGTTGCGGGAAATTTCCCCTCAAAATTTCTGCCCCAGTTTACAGTATTTGAATAAATGAGAAATTTTGAGATCTTCTCAAAATTTCTGCCCTAGTTTAGAACTCTAGGTTGGCTGATATCTTTGTAGTGGATTGATGGCGCGAATTTTTGATATCTTCTCAAAAATTCTGCCTCAATTGGGCGTGCGACAATCCTTTCGTCCGTTGTGAAGTCTTTTCTTTGAGGCTTCCTAGGGGTTTCTTGGGTTTTTCTTTTGGTGCGACCAACCTCAAAGAGCGCCTACGTATCCTGTCGCAACAGGAATTCAGGTGTAGTTCAAAAATAAAAGTAAGGGACTTTTTGGTTTTTACTAATAATGTGACCTGGTCCAAGATGGATTGCCTACGTATCCCACTGTGGGGAAGTCAGGTCATTGCGTAGTTCATATTACAAAAGATGTTTTTGTCTTCCCTGTCTATTACAAAATAATTACAAGCAAAAGGAAATAACTAATACAAGCAAATAGAAAAACGATTACAAGCAAAGGGTACTATTTTAAACTGAAAACTTCGTCTTCATGCATAGTAGCACTTGATTGCATCTGAGTTGATTGGCTTCGGCCACTCTTGTCTGTCTATTTCTGCCAATACTACTGCTCCTCCGGAGAGTACTTTGCGGACCACATAAGGACCTTGCCAGTTGGGAGCAAACTTTCCTTTGTGAATATCTTGATGTGGGAAAATTCTTTTGAGCACCATTTGCCCAATTTGGAAAAGTCTAGTCCGGACTCGTTTGTTGAAGGCTCTTGCCATCCTTTCCCGGTATAGTTGACTGTGACATATGGCAACCGTCCTTTTCTCGTCAATTAAAGCTTATTGCTCATATCGAGCTCAGACCCATTCAGTGTTGTCCAATTCTGCTTCTTGAATGATTCTCAAAGAAGGTACCTCGACCTCAGCAGGTATAACTGCTTCAGTACCATAGACCAACAGGTATGGAGTTTCTCCTGTTGAAGTTCTGGCCATAGTACGATGTCCCAGTAAAGCATAAGGCAACTGCTCATGCCAACCTTTATAATTATTTGTCATGACCCATGCCGGTGAGTCATGACGAGTGCCTGATCCGTAATGGCCAAACACCCCTATACTCGTACCTGGTTAACAAGGGCCCACAAATCACTCACTCTGAACTATACTGACTCATGAAAGGATGACATCATGAACTCTGTAAAACTGTTATATATATATATATATAAGAACAGTACAAGCTGACTAGGCCGCTACATGTGTTGTACACAAAAGAATAGGAGCCGACAAGGCTACATCATCTGTCAAATACATACAACTGTCTACAGACCTCTGACGAAATAGAAAACTGTAGGAAGGACGGGACAGGGCCTCATCATACCCATATGCATATACATCTCAAGAAGAATGGCATACCAAAACAGACTGCAGCTCCGGATCAAATGGAGCGCACCAACTACTGCTGAGTAAAGGTCCTACTGAGCGGGACCACTTGTCTGTCTACCTTGACCTGCAGACATGAACGCAGTCCCCCAAGAAATAGGGAGTCAGTACGGATAATGTACTGAGTATGTAAGGCATAAGAACATCAAGTCCATAAGAATCATGAGAGACATGAGAACATGAAAGCTAAATCTCCATATCCCAATGCATCTATAACTGAACATCTATATAACATAAAAGTGCCTCGCAGGCTGTATGATAGGTCATAATATAGTTGTTAGTGTTGTGGAACGCACAACCAGATCCATATCCCATATGTTAGTGCCAAGGAACGTACGACCCGATCCATATATCATATAATAATGCCGAGGAACGTACGGCCCGATCCATATATCATCATCATCACTGTGCACCAGCTGATCAGGTTGTAATGCATATATAACACCTATCCCTTTCCCCATACCCCATATACATATAATATACGCGTATATAATGCCTTCTGGTCATAGGTCAAGGTGCATATATATAATTAAATGCAATGCATGAATAAACTGAATACATAGAACTCTCGGAGCGACATAAGGTCAAACTATCTCCGATGAACATCTTTTGAGCTAACATCATCAGTGACCCATGAAAAAAGGAACAATCAAAGCGGGGTATAGGAACATCAAAACTGAAGTATTCCTAGTACTTCTAAGAGTAGAGTAATATGGAAGCTCGTTTACTCGCTGATTGGTTCATATCATAAGATCATGCAAAAATGAAAGAAGGGACAACCTTAACATACCTTAACGTCTCCTTAATCACTTTTCATTCTCCTTCCACATTCGCAAAGTCTACATTCAAGAGGATCATACTGTGGTTAGGTCTATAAGACACTACTTAAGTTCCAACTAGCGTAATTAAGGATTAACGAAATTTGAGCAACATTTCCTCTATTTTATCGACTTTCGCTATATCATAAAATAGCTCCCAATCAACAATGACATTATCATCAATTTCATAATTAAGAGACTTCATTACATGCCCAAAACTCCTTTTCATAATCAACACACAACAACAATTTCGATACCACTTTATATACAGTCGTATACCACACTTCCTCATCATCTTTACTACCATTCATAGCAATATTATACCCAAAGTACTCCAACACTTACAACTCAAGTTAATCTACTACTCCTAATATCATCAAATCCACATTTGAAACTTCCTTTTTCACTTTCTTTCCTCAAACAAGTTGACTACAACCAAACATTCTCAATAATACAAAGATAGACATGAAAGCTAACCTTTTATCACATAGGAATGAGCTTTGGATCAAATTATTCCCCTTAAGTAAAACCCCAAACTTCAACACCCAAGGAATTCTTGAATCCTACAACCCTGGTGAGTCTCCCAACACTTGAATATCTTGATTCTTGCTATTTGATCTTTGATTTCTCTTGGGTTTGAGTGGAATATTCTTGGAAGAAGGTTCTAGAGCTTTTATGAGCTGGGGAAAGTGGGAAATGAAAAATAAAAAGAACAAGGGTCGTCCATATATAAAAAGAAAAAATGAAAACTAGCCCGACCCGATTATATGGCCAATTATACGGGCCGTATAAATTATGCGGTCCGTATAAATGGACCGTATAATCCCACCAAAGGGTCACCCATTCGGGTTTGCAGGTGGACAGAGGTTCCAGTCAAACAAGGCCACCTATGCCTCGGTGTTCTCACTGTGGGAAGCCTCACCCAGGGGAGTGTTATCGTGCTACGGGTGCCTGTTTTTTTTTTGTGGCCGTCGGGACCTTATTTTGAGGGAGTGCCCGTTTAAGGGTAGTGGTTCAGCCCAGCCCACTGGGTCAGTTGCTGGTTCGTCTTCCCCTTCTATGGCTATGCGTCCTATAGAGCAGGGTATGCCGACACCGGCAGGCCGCGGTAGAGGTCGTGGCGGAGCTCCCGGTTCTAGCGGTCCTACGAACCGCATATATGCCTTGGCCGACCGACAGGACCAGGAGGCGTCACCAAATGTGCTTACAGGTATATTATTAATCTATTTCCGAGATGCATATGCTTTGATAGATCCAGGTTCTATTTTATCATATATTTTCCCCCCTGGTTGCTAGTAGAATTGGGATAAAACCTGAATCGATAAAACTGTTTAAGGTAGCCATACATACAAATGAAAGGTGAATATTGAGAATTCAAAAGGCTAACACGGTAATTGTATAGTCAGAAGAGTAAAAGACCCTCTTTAGATCGAAGAGAGACGCATTATGAGAATATTTTGGAAGTTTTTAAGACACCGACTTGCCCTAGATTACGTGATAAAGGTCGTACGGGGAAGTGGATGCAATTATACCAGCATTAATGCATCAAATTTCATCACAGTTTCGAGGTTAAGCGTGCTAGAGGGAGAGAAATTTTGGGATGGGTGACCCCCTGGGAAGTGTACTAAAGGTTCCATAAATGTAGATATAAGAGACAAATAGGAAGTTAGGGTAACCTAAAGGAAATTAGAGTGTGCGGAATAGTTAGGAAACCTTAAAGAGGTCGCGTAGGTCGAAGTAGACTAGAGTGGTGAAGAGGAAGAAACTGCAACACACTTCTGGAATTAGGGTGAGTTTGAATAGCGTTTGAAAATATTCTGTAAGTTAGAGGGTAGTGAATATATATGTATGTATATGATATCCCATTTACGACTGTACCAATCGGTAGGTGAATCCCAGCAACCGGTGTTGCGACGTATGAAAGACATTAATTGAACAGAGTTCAATAAACAAAGTGAAAAATATGGTACAGATGTTACAAGGTAAATTGATACTGGATCCACTACTGGTTAAGGCTGGAAAGTCCTAATACAACGATATTCGGGAACAGAAAGAAAGTGAGTACGTGAAGGCTAAGGAGCTTCGAGGTGTTAGAAATATCAAAGGAAAAGGAATATGGATGTGTAAAGCCTCTAAGAGAGAGACGACGGGCAAAGCATGAAACTATTTGAGTAAAAATTCGCAGGACAGGTCTGTAAAAGAAATAAAGTGTGGTAGTATGGGACGAAAAGAGGAATAGACCCAAGGAAGGTTAAGGGTAAAAATAGGAAGAACATATGGGAGTACGAAGGATACTTTAACAAGTTGGCGATAGGAGAACGATTACTCGCCAAGGGAAGGACAAGGATAATGAGTTGGTGCAGTTGATTAGAAAATACATGACATGGAATGAGGATTCATGTGAAGACCGAGGAGTTTGATTATAAAGAAAATAGGATGAGAGATAAGGAATAAACATGAAGAAAAGGACAACTATAAGAGAGACCCTCCCGGAGTATTATAACACCCCCATAAGGCCAGTTGAACATTCAAGGACGAATGTTCTAAAGGGGGGGAGGATGTTATATCCCGTATTTTGTACATTCAGATATTTCAAGATAATTGCGATAAGTTAAGGGCAAGGTTATATTTTGATCTTGTTTAATACACAAGTTGTTTATGAAAATTATTGATGTGGAAATATTAAGAAAGGCTAGGGGTAAAAAGGGAAATTCACAAGGTGGCTCATGGAAATATTAAGGAAAGTTTGGGGTTAAAATGATTTATGGAAACTTAAAAGTCTTGAACAAAAGGGCCATGTGGCCGTGCACTATGGTGTGGGCCTTGGCCCACATGGATGTATAATATATGTGTATATTAGATGACTTAATTGTTATATCCCGCAATTCGTATAATCGTATAATTCAAGACAATCGCGGGAAGACAACAAGCAAGGCCATATTTTATTTTGTTTGACATGTGAGTTGCTTATGAAAAATTTAGAAGTGGAATTAATGAGGAAGGTCAAGGGCATAAAGGGAAATTCGCAATATGACTCGTGGGAATATGGAAGAAGGCGAAGGGTAAATTTGGAATTCGGAAAAATTGTTTTCATGAATTACAAGAACTAGCCAAAATACAAAGTGGGCTTGAAAGATTTTTTTTTGGAAATTTGAAGGCCCAACCGGCCATGTACATGGGTTAGGCCCATGATTAATTAATTCATGGTATTAAATAGATGACTAAGTCATCTTTATCATAAAATTTTCTAGAGTCTTCAAGAAGCTAAGAACAAGAGAAAGAAAGAGCAAAAACCTAAGGCCATTCGGCCATAGCAAGAAATTCCAAGGAAAATTGATAAAATTCTTTCAAAAATCATTTTCTACCAAGTAGAGGGTGCATAACAAGGTGGAGTTGTTGTTGAAGCAAGAAAGATTCATAATCATTCAAGTTGCCAACTTGTAGTCAAGTGAGAAGTTGAAGAAGAAAGGTGAATTTCAATCTTGTTTTATGTGTTATACATGGTTTATATGTGTTGTAGTATGCTAAAATAGATGAAATTCATGAAGGAGAGAAATATGGTACATGGCCGTGCATATATATATGTGTGTGTGTAGGAATCATGATTCAATTATGTTGTCTAGTGTTTGGTTGTTATGGTTGTAAATGATATGTGGAAAATGGAAGTTGAATGAAATTGGATAGAATGTAGTTGTGTGTGCATGATATGGCCGTGTAGTGTGTGGTGTGTATGTGGCCGTGTATACTTGATGTATAGTCGTGTATATTGGTGAGTTGCGAAAGAATAATGAGCGAGTTGTAATTAATATCTTAGTCGTTGTGTTGTAGATGTTATATCGCAAATAAAGACTTGATAAGTTTGGTGAAGTCTTGGTAATTGGAAGGTTGTGTGAATGGAAAAATAATGTTCTTGCATGGATAGCATGTAATGATATTAGTATGATGTCGTTGGAATGTATACTATAAGGTTGCTATTGTGTTCATTGAAGTTGGAAAGTTTTGAAGAAAGTAGCAAAATTGGTATCATGTGTCTTGGATTAAATGTGTGAATCACTAGTGTGATTGTTGAATTATGTTAATAGTTTGGCCGGGTTTGAATTCCCGGATTGTGGTTGATGAGAATTTGGCCATGTTGAATGTTGAGGATGGTATATTTACAGAGGAAATGCTGCCGAAATTTCGGTAGCCAAGTGTTTCCTTAAGATTCTAACTCTAAGTATCCTAATAAGAATTTTGGTAAAAATGACCAATTTGCAGATTTTGACGAGATTGCAACGTGAATTTGGAGTAGCAGAAGGAGCGGAAAGAGGTATGTAAGGCTTCACCCTTCTTTCTATGGCATGTCTTAGGTGTAATAAGTCGGGTACGAGCCTCGGGGACAACCCTATTCCCCGGAACCCGCACCTAAAGTTTTCTCCTTTTTGTTCAATAGAATTGAACTAGAAAGTGTGCAAAATGATGGAAAGATCGTCTAAACCCCTAGAACTTGCATAAATGGGACCCGATTACCCTAGAACCCTCACAAGTAATGCTATGACATGTAACGTATGAAAATAGTATACGCTGCCTCATCCGGCCCGAGGTGGGCCCGTTATTCTCGGATTTTCCTTATAGTCTTGTCTGACTTACTTGAAGTGAATCTAAAGGGGACCTTTGATCCCGATTTCGTCACCAAATGATAGGTATTATGACTACTCTAACGACGATACTTCCATGATGATAATGACAACAATGATGTTAGACAAGAGTATATGCCTATGATAAGTACTACTGGAACGATTCCATGACTAAGATTTCTAAGCTAAGTATTCTATGTGAATAGGAAAATGATAAACTAATTCTTGAATCTTAATTATATCCCCTAGCTATGACTTTACTTTCTAAAGACTCCCAAGCCTATGAACTGTCATCTATGACGCCCACGATTTCATTCTACGTTTACTTTGATACTATTCTCCGTTGACCATCTCACCTTAAAATATTCGTCCCTTCGGGGTGAGACAAGAGCGATCACGAGTATTCCATAATGTAATCGGAGGTCACCGACCTTACGTCACTCCGATGGCTACATGATTTTTCCTTGGGCTCCCTTGTGTGCTTATATGATATATATAAAGCATGTATATGTATATAAGATATGTATAAGTATATAAAATATGTATATGTATAGAAGATAAGTAAATGTATATAAGACACGTATATGTATACAAGCTATGTATATGAATACAAAAATATGTGTACATATATAAGATGTGTATATGCATACAAAGTATATATATGCAAGTTATGTATATGAACCTGGGCTGGGGGGAAGGGATACATGGGGGAATGGGAAGGGAAATATGTTTCACTGCCACCTGATCAGCTGGCTTATCATCCCGGACGTGGGGTGCCCGGACGCGGGATATATGGGTGAGCCGGTGCATATCGGCGCTATGTGGGTGAGCCGACATTGTTCAGCGCTATGATATGACCTACCATGTCATGACCAGACATGCTATGATAAGATATGCTATGGTAAGCTATACTATGACATGATATGCTATGATCTGCCACGACAGGACATGATATGACAAGCTATGCTATGCTATGATACGCTATGACATGCTAGGCTATGGTAAGACATGCTATGACACGCTATGCTATGACACGACACGCTATAACATGCTATGCTATGATATGATGTACTATGATATGATATACTATAGCCTGACATACCATGACACGATATACTATGACGCGATATGCTACGACAAGACAAGATAAGATATGATACGATATGATAATACATGACATGATATAAGTTCTATTTTCTATGTCCTATGACTCCATGATATTATTAATTATACACTATGTTATTGCTTGTGTTATCTTCCATGCCTTACATACTCGGTACACTATTCGTACTGACGTCCCTTCTTGTGGACGCTGCATTTCATGCCGCGCAGGTCAGCAGACAGGTGGACTTGATCCTTAGGAGCTCTACCAGCGGTACTCTACAGCGCTCCAGTTGTTCCGGAGCCTCACTTCAGTGGTACTATTTTGTGTATGTATATTCGGCCCGACAGTACTCGGCCCTCTCTATGTATAAGTATACTATGTCTAGAGGCTCGTAGACAGATATGTACAGTCAGTCAGGTACGGTTAGATGTATGGTGTTTTGGCATGGTTGTTGTATAAAGTGATAACGAAGTTTACTAGTCTATGTTCATAATGACGCTGCTAATGTTAATGTTAAAAAAATAATAATAAACATATGGCACAATTCATACGGCCTGCTAAGAGGTAAAAGTAAAATGATAGATAAGGGGTGCTCGGTACAAGTATCGGGTACTCGTCACGGCCCCTAGTTGGGTCGTGACATTAATAGTCATATTTATCAGCATCTTCACACTTAAGAAAATTCAAGAAACTTGGAGAAAAACAAGAGAAGCCATTCGGCCATAAGCATAGCCGAACAACCATCTTGGAAAAATTGATCACAAAAAAAATATTTTCTTCTAGCAATTCAACCAATTGGAAGGTCCTCTTTAACGTGGAGTAGTTGTTGGAGCAAGCAAAACACTTATTTGTGCACTATTACCACCCTAGCCAAGTTGAGAAGTGTAGTGAAGAAAGGTAAGGTTTAATCCTCTTTTTCATATGTTATGAATGTTTTGTACATGTTATAGTGTGTGGAAATGGATGAAAACCATGAAATTTATGTGTTGGGGTGGTGGCCGAATATAGGCTACTTTGTATGGCAAGAATGAACTAATTTTATCTAATATTTTGGTTGTTGTCGTCATGGATTCTATGATGAAAATGAGAGTTTAATGATTCAAATTGAAGTTGAAATTGTTGTGGGCTGTTTCAGAAGCCAATGTGGATTGAATGTAGTCTCTTGTATTTATGGAAAATAATGTTGTTAGTGTGTGAATTGTTGGTGTAGTTCATGAATTTGAAAGAAGGAAATGTGTTGTTATTGTTCTTGTTGAATTTGGAAGGTTTCGGGTGAAGTAGTATCTTGGTTGGGTTGTCTTGAATATTGTGTGAATTGTTTGAAGTGCTCTTGAATCATTTTAGAATGATTTCGGATTAACACTTGAATGTGAGATCATTGGTGTTTGCTTGACTGTATATGGTCGATTTAAATGTAAATGGGATGTTGTCGAATTATGTAGAAAGAGTTACTAACGTTAGAATGCATTTTGAATTGATTGTTGATGTTGTTGGCATTATTGTTGGGATTGTTGTTGATGAATTGGCCGAGTTGAATTCTCGGGGTTGGTTGTATTTACAGGGGAAATGCTGCCGAAATTTTCGTAGATGAAGTGTTAGTTTAGAATTGGACTCTTAAGTATCCATGGCTAATGTTAGTATCTCCTAACGTTGTTGTAGATATTGCGAAAGCCGAGACTTAAGTTGGATTAGCGTAGGAAGCGGGCAAGGTATGTAAGGCTTATCCTTTCTTTCTTTTGGCATGTCCTAGAGCCAAATAAGGTATGATATGCACCTTGGGGTAACTCTATTCTTTGATTCCGAGTCTGTTTGTGATTCTTATTCACTATTTGATATGAGTATACTCAATATAGTCGAGCTTATCATATGATCGATTAACGATTAAGCAAAAAGAGTTTCTGTTCCTAAAAAGAGTTAATGTCACTAGCTTTCATAGATGATCTCGGAATGCTTTGAAACGTTCGTAGAGGTTTCTGTAATAAAAAGTCCATAACTTACGTATACTAACTCGGATTGACTTGAAACGTGTTTGTGACTCTTACAAGTGTCGGCTAGCGTACCTATCTATCGAGTCTTAAAAAAAATTGATTTATGTGCATACAGTTTCTCACTACTCTGCTCGTGCATGTCTCAATGCAGTTTTCATTGAGTCCCGGGCCAGGATCTGTTATCGTGCGTCTTCCTTTGCATTGTTCACCGCGTCCCTCACTAGAGGGCCGGGATCTGTTATATGTATATATGTATATGATGATACGATGATATGGGTGTGGAGGCCAGGATGGCATATGATGATTCTGTCCACCGCGTCCCTCACTAGAGGGCCGGGATCTGTTATATGCATATACGATATATGATTTTGACATGCATGATTTGTGTTTTAAAAGTAAGCAATTTGGTATTCTGAATAGTGTACTTACTTTCTGCACTTTTGTTCTGTTATGGTTCTGTTTGCTGTATTTCATGCCTTACATACTCAGTACATATTCCGTACTGACCCCCTTTCCTTCGGGGGCTGCGTTTCATGCCCGCAGGTACAAACGCTCGTTGCGGTGACCCGTCAGCCTAGGATATCCATTCTGCTGTTTTGAAGTGCTCCCTTGTTCCGGAGCCTATACTTTTGGTACAGATCCTTCTGTTGTATATATGTATATGTATATGTCTAATTAGGGTACAGTGGGGCCCTGTCCCGCCATATGACTCTGTTGTTACTCTTAGAGGCCAGTAGACATGTATGTGGGTCATGGGTCGTTGATGTCCGGTTATGTTAATATGGTTTGCGTGTGGCATTTTCCTACATTACGATAGCCTAACCGGTTTGGGTACGACGTTATAAGTAGCGATTTAAATGGTAAATTGTCCTGTATGCATGAAAGTCCTTAGTATGCTAAACGCAAATAGACTTAGGTTAGTAAATACGTACGAGTGTCCATCTCGGACACTAGTCACGGCCTACGGGGTTGGGTCGTGACACATAGATAACTCCATGACTCATAGGCCAGGTATAATCAACTCCATGACCCGTAGGTCAGGTATGCGCAACTCCGTGACCCGTCGGTCAGGACACAACTCCATGGCTCATAGTCCAGGCAACCACTCCATGGCTCAAAGGCAAGATATATACAAACATATAATGATAACCTAAAGGAAACATAATAGCATGTAAACAACATGTACGCTAGTTATTCCTTTTGTCATTCTATCATCTTATATAACCCAACTATTCTTATACCCGTCCTTAACTGGAGAGAATTATTACAATAGGGTTATGGTAACCTGAGTACAATCATCATGAATAGCACATCTTGGTGCGAATAGTCAAAGGTGGCTCAATAGTAGAAATCATGCCAAATAAACGAAGGAATAGCCTTAACATACCTTTTCGGTCTCCTACTACTTAACGCTTATCCTTCCAAGCTTGTAAATCTACATTCAAGAGAATTCATACCACTGTTAGGCTTATCGTCACATGCTTATCTTAAGTCTTCAAAGTAATTCCTTTTAAAATCTGCCGAAATTCGGGCAGCATCTCCCCTGTTTATATCCCTAGCCCGAAATCACAATACCAACAAAACAACAACAATAGCAATACTAATATCAATAGTATCATCATCAACACCAATATACTCCATAAAATATCCCACACGATGTTTTTCCCCAATTTCTCAACCAATCATAACAATATCCACAATACCATAATCAAAGAATTTTATTCAAATTAATCCAAAATCTCCTTTCAAATTCATTCCATAGTCATCACCTTCACTTTACTACTTTGCAACTTCACTACTATGATTCTCTTCTTTTATAGGACTTTTTAAACCTTCAAATCAACTTAATCATGAGAAATAAGATGGAGAACATACCTTACACTAGAAGAACTTCACCCCACTCAACTTCTTCCAAGACCAAATTCATCACAATATTAAGTTAAGACAAGAACAATCCTTCTCCGTGAATTAGCTTGGGGTTTTGGAGTTTGATCCTCCTTTGTGATGGTATAGAATGTTTTGGATGGTGGATAACCTTCAAGAACACTCTTATAATGGAGAGAGAAGTGTGGGAGATTCTAGAGAGGTGTAGAGATGTTAGGGGATTTCTAGAGGGTAGTGGAGTTGAAGAAAAATGAATAAAATGAAGCGTAGAGCCCTTTTATAAGTGACAAACTCGGATTGGGCTAGGTCACCACATAAGTGGGCTTTTAAGTGAGCATTCCGGATTTTCTGCCAGGTTTGGATTCCTCTAGCTGTCTGTTTTAAAAAGCCCATAACTTCCTACTCCGATGTCGTATTGACGAAGGGTTTGTTGCGTTGGAAACTAGACTCAATGAACTTCATTTTAGGATTTTGAAACACCTTAAAACTCCAGATATACCCGGAGATATACCCCTCTAAATTTGACCAAAAATTCTATCCAAAATTCTGCCAACTTTTTTCCAAATTTTCAACAAACTTATTTTTTTTGATTTGCTTGGTCCCGGAATCTTCCGAAACTCTCCATACATGATATTTATCATTAATCATACTTGATAATGGTCATGTCCTTTGGTTCCAAGGTTGTCCTTCTCGGTTACGACTTACGAGATCATAATTCATGTTTTACTTCATTGTTACGTACTTCCCATGACTTGTACCTTCCAAAAATTCATGGGACGTCTCCGATACTCCATCAATACAGTGAAGTACGTGCCATGCTCATGCTTTGAAAGTGCGAGGTGTAACATCCTTCGCCCCTTAGAAACATTCGTCCTCGAATGTTGTAGCTTGCGAGCTTACGACACTTTCATTAGTTTCTTGAAATGGTTGTCCTCCTTTAGTTACTGTTCTCTATGCTCTTATACTATGGGCTCATTAGTCTTCTTTCATATTCTCCCAATTATTTGTCAAACTCATTCATTAGTTCCATATCCTCATGTTCCTATGTATGTCCCCAAGGGTCAACTGATATCTAGCTATCGTCCTGGGACCTGTTGCCATTGAGATGGTCTTAACTCATGTTTGCTACGGCTCCTCGCCGATCTGTGAGCACCCTTAATTGTTGTACCCTTTTTGCTTGCTCTTTATTTCTCTACTAGTAGACAAACTCTCTTGTTCAGATATGAAACCTTTCCTTGCTTGCTTCTCTGGTGCTATTTTAGATTATCCCTCATAGTAGAATTATACTCATAACATACTAATAATTCTAGCGCAAGCTAATTTACAACTCAAAATATCATCATATTCATATTTGAACTTTTCCTCCAATTTTCTCTCCTCAGTTTTAGCATAATTACAAATAAACTCACGAACATGGAACTAAGATAAAATCCTACTTAATCATAATTTCCTTCCAATACGAGTATGCTTCCCTCCTTAAGTCCTTGGCTCTCTTATACAGGTGACTAATTGAGACTTAAACTAACCTCTATTCTTCTTCGGTTCCTTATCGTCGTCCTTGCACCATTCTGTTATCCATTTCATCATGGCGATTGTTTATATGGTTTTATGTCATACACTCTCACAATTGGTATAACCGGCGGCTTAGAATTTCACGACTTACGAGGTACTCCCTAATCTTAGGCAGTACTACTGTCTTGCTATCCATATGCACACTATCGTCTTTTCCTTTGAAGATTATTGAACTTCTTATAAATATTCCTCTTTTAAAGCTTTCATCTCTTCTAGTGCTACAAGTTCTTTTTAGTAACCTCGATTGTCCCTTATACTTATCCCTGGTCACATGCGGCCTTTCTCACTCCTTAATGATATCATAACCTTGTTTTTCCTAATGCTCATGCTTACATATCTAGTCGTGTTACCGCTATCTGACTTTAATTCCCGAGAAAACCCAATCCTAATTCTCTTTGTAGCGCTTGCTGCCTCAACTTTGACATACAGAACAATCAATACTTTTAACATGTCGTAAAATCAATCATAAGGGTATAAATAATACTTGATGTAGCCACTCGTGACTTATATTTTTATCGCTTTTCAACACCGTTTCTTGCGAGATATCCCCTTGCCATTTGATTTGTCCTGAATCCACAGCTTATTACACCTCCCCTATTTTGACCAACTAATCAAACTTATACCTCGCGATCATCTCAAAATTCTAATTGTAAAGCTCATATGCTCATAATTTCCCTCGGGCTATTCTGGTTTCTCATATTCTTTTTTTCGTATGTCTAAATCTGTAAGTCTTTCTAGCATATCTTTCTACGTCCTAACTGTGAATCCCGAAAATATAACTTTACTTAAAAATCTTTACTCGTTCTTGTACCCTGTCTCTTTGTCTAAGATAATCAACCTCGCATCCTTTACTTTCCTATAGCAGCTGAATCAATCCATGTGATGTTTTATCTTCACTTGTACACCTACTCTCTTCTCTCCTTACACATAAACCGACATCGCACCTAATTTCTCTATCGTCAAATAACCTTCACAACGCCCATCTGAAAAAAAATATGAGGTGAAGCCTTCTTATAAGGATTAGCTAGAAATATACCACATATTCCTAAGTTTGATACAATCTCTACTTCTTTCGTCGGCCAAGCAACATAACATTTAGAAGTTATATAAGCAATCCAAGAGACAATCATAATTGCAATCCAACTTACCTAACCATTTCTATTTCTTGAGTTCAAGGTCGTCATTAATACCCGAAGTAACTCTGCCATAATAATTCTCAGAATAGTACCAACTATCAAATACTCAGAATCCCCTTGAAGTCGAATGACTAGTGACTTCTGAATCCCAATGTAAACTCACATCATATAGGAAAGTCTGTGTGCCTATCATCAACCTGTCCTGATCTTATGTATATATAAACTTCTAGAGTAAAACTTTCCTCTACTCGTTAAGTTCCTTTTCCATATCAATATCTCTTCGTTATCCTTTACTAACCAATCTAATTTAAAAATCGTAATACTGCATTTGAATTCTTAGTGTCAACTTTCCCTATATCTTCAATAAATCTCAATTCCCCGAAATCTTGAACGCAACTCATTGCAGTTCCTTTAATTACTAATCATTTTTCCCTCCGAGGTTCTTCCCTTAAATTAAAATCATTCTAAAACTTCTCTTTGAAAGCGTCTCATAATGGCTCATTAATCATGACTTACCAAACATCCGATTGTCACATTTTCCCTTCATTCTTTCTTCATAGCATAGACATTCAAACAATTCAATTTGTAAAAATTTCAGCAGAGTTTCCTCTATACTCCTTACTGCCTCATTCCTGTACACAAAAAACGCATCCAATGCCTCGCAGGTCGATCTCAAATACTTGTAACATCTAGCTCGAGTTCTTATATCAAAGTCTATCAATATCAATAAGGCAGGAAACATACCTTTCGGAGTATCAACTTCAATTCTCACAAATTACCTTATAACAACATAATCAACTACTTATCCATAATCAAAACATTTAGGGTTAGAATCAGGGACATCACATCCTATAATTTAGCTCTACAGCACGATCTAAGATGAGAAAGAAAGGTCAATCATTCCTAAATGCCCTGCAGCCTCTTGTTTATAAGTGTGGCGCGCTTCACACCCATAAACAAGACTCTACTGGACACGGTCCGTAGACAACCCTAGGACAGAACTACTCTGATACCATGTTTGTCACGCCGTAAATTTGGAATGGCGTGACCGGCACTCGATGCCAACCTAGGCCCGAGCGAACCACTCTAAATCTGAAACTTTGGGAGTAACCCCCAACTTAAACTAATAAGGCCTACCTGTACCCAAATAATACCAACAAGCCGGCGAGGCTGTATATATATACTGAACATCTCGTCTGAACTGGCCACACACCCAAAATATAAATACATAACTGAGCAAGCCGTTGAGGGTGCCATATATGTTGTACAATAGAATGAGAGCCGACAAGGCTACATAATATCCCCAACAACGTACAACTGTCCACAAACCTCTAGGGAACATGAGCTGTAGAAAGGACAAGACATGGCCCCTTCATACCAATACATGTCAAAATAGCATACCACAAAGGGATTGCAGCTCTTGACCAAGTGGAGTGCACTGACTGCGACTGAGTGGAAGGCCTACTGAGCCGTTTGTCCGACTACCTGAACCTACCGGCATGAACGCATCGCCCTCAAGAAAAAGGGACGTCAGTACGAAACAATGTACCGAGTATGTAAGGAAAGATAGCAACTGAAATGAAATAACAAACTGTACTCTGGATATCTCAAGAAAGCATCTGAAGGTACTCTACATGGGTTGCCTCTCACCTGAGGCAAGATAACATAATCCTATAGATACAACTCCGTGACTTGAAGGTCAGGCATAGATAACATAACTCTATAGATATAACTCCGGGACCCGAGGGTTAGGCATAGATAACTCCACGACTCATGGGCCACCTATAATCAACTCCATGACCCGTAGGTCAGGTATGCTCAACTCCGTGACCCGTCGGTCAGGAAAAAACTCTATGTCTCATAGGCCAGGAAACAACTCCATGGATCATAGGCCAGGCATATACCAACATATAATTATAACCTAAAGGCAACATAATTGTCTGTAAACAACAAGTACACTAGTTATTCCTTTTGTCATTCTACCATCTTATGTAACCCAACTATTCTTATACCCGTCCTTAACTGGAGAGAATTATTACAATAGGGTTATGGTAACCTGAGTATAATCATCATGAATAGCACATCTTGGTGCGAATAGTCAAAGGTGGCTCAATATTAGAAATCATTCCAAATAAAAGAAGGGACAACCTTAACATACCTTTTTGGTCTCCCACTACTTAACGCTTATCTTCTGAGCTAGTAAATCTACATTCAAGAGAATTCATACCACTGTTAGGCTTATCGTCATATGCTTGTCTTAAGTCTTCAAATTAATTCCTTTTAAAATCTACCGAAATTCGGGCAGCATCTCTCTT
Source organism: Lycium barbarum (assembly GCF_019175385.1). Lineage (NCBI taxonomy): Eukaryota > Viridiplantae > Streptophyta > Magnoliopsida > Solanales > Solanaceae > Lycium > Lycium barbarum. Next base: position 80,174,864 of record NC_083342.1, on the reverse strand, counting down.
GTTTATATCCCTAGCCCGAAATTACAATACCAACAAAACAACAATAATAGAAATACTAATATCACCAACATCATCGTCAACACCAATATACTCCATAAAACATCCCACATGATGTTTTTCCCCAATTTCTCAACCAACCATAACAATATCCACAATACCATAATCAAAGAATTATATTAAATTTAATCTTAAATTAATCCAAAATCTCCTTTCAAATTCATTCCATAGTCATTACCTTCACTTTACTACTTTGCAACTTCTCTACTATGATTCTCTTCTTTTATAGGACTTGCTAAACCGTCAAATCAACTTAATAATGAGAAATAGGATGGAGAACATACCTTACACTAGAAGAAATTCACCCACTCAACTTCTTCCAAGACCAAATTCATCACAATATTAAGTAGAGACAAGAACAATCCTTCTCCGTGAATTAGCTTGGGGTTTTGGAGTTTGATCCTCTTTTCTGATGGTATAGAATGTTTTGGAATGGGGGAGAACCTTTAAGACCACTCTTATAATGGAGAGGGAAGTGTGGGAGATTCTAGAGAGGTGTGGAGATGTTAGGGGATTTCTAGAGGGTTGTGGAGTTGAAAAAAAAGGAATAAAATGAAGTGTAGAGGACCTTTTATATGATACAACTCGAATGGCATCAAGACCTTTTACAAGGAGCCAAGCGAGGGAACTTCAAGCTATGCAAGCATTGTTCATGAGGAGGGACATACTTGAATACACTCTAACACCTTCCCGGGGATTACAAGTGTTCATGATAGCATGGGAGGATGGTTTGGAGAAGACGTTGGAAGATGGTCATACTTGCAATGTGACTATTACTTGAAGATTTGCAAATTCAAGTTTTGTTCCCAAAAGAAGACACCCAAACAAGGCTCTTACTTCATTAAGGGTAAAAGTGTAATAGTGTAGTTGTCTTCTTTTGAACCTTAGTATAAATAGTAGTCTATTTCATTTAGAAGACTTAGTCTATGTTGAATATTGATGTCTTGAAATTGTGAACTCTTTTTGAGTGTTGAGAGCTTGCTAAGCTAGAGATTGTGAATCTTGTGAGAGGATTGGTTATTAGGGTATCAAATCCCTATTGGTCATCCTAAGAGTTTGGTGCTCTTTAGCTCCTAAATTAGAGGTCAAGTTAATTCAAGAACTTTGGTTGCTAATTTGGATCTTTAGTTGTGTCAAATTATCTATCCTTTATGTTTCTTGTCCTTTTTTCTTCATTTTCGTATGGAATATTGTATCAATTGGTATCAGAGCTTAGTTTAGGTTTGTTCTACCAAATCTAATCTTGGGTTTTGATTCAACAAAAAAAAAAATCCGAAAACAAAAAATCAAATTTTCTTGTTGATTTTGTTGAATCTAGTGTTAGATTAGAGTTTCCTAGTGTTTCTAGAGTCTAAATCTTCCATTTCAAGTCAATTTGGAGTTAGGGTTTGTGTTCCACCATTGTTGAGCTTCAAAGCTTCAAGAACTTGAAAGTGGGTCTTGTTGAAGAAGGTGAAGTTGAAGGTTGAAACCTATTGGGCTTTGTTCTCTACATTAAAGAGAACTTAAATCCGAAATTTGAGCCAATTTGGAGTTGATTTGAGGGTAGTTGAATTTTTGAAGTGTTCTTGTGTTCTTGAAGACCTTCAAATCTTCATAAGGAAGAAGGCTCTCCAAAGGGCCATTTGATCCAAAAGTTGTCAAATATTTCTGATTTTTGCAGAAAAAAAAAAATCATCGAATTGGCCCATATGCGACACAACATGCGAATCGCATGTTGAACCTGCGAGTCGCAGGTTATGTCGCATCTTGTGATAGAAAGTTGAAATTTGGCTGCCTCATATGCGAGACGCATCTCACCATCGCATGTAGCACATGCGAGTCGCACATGGTTTCACATCCTGTGACAGAGAGTTGACACCTTGGTTGCATCATCTGCGAAACGCACATCGACCTCGCATGTTGCACATGCGAGTCGCATGTGATGCACAGCCATCGCATATTGCGCATTTCAGGTTTTTCCAACTTTAATTCTCTTTGATTCCATTTCTCAAAAACAAAAATTTCTTGATCCTTAGTTGATGGTATTGTGTCCCTAATCCTTTGGTAGGGAACAAAAAAAAAAAAAAAATTCATTAGTTCAAATTGATACCTTGGATCAATTGGGGCTTCCCGATCGTGTTTTCAAATTATCACCTACCCGGGCCCGAAATTTTTGTTATTTTCCCGATTTTTGCACTCAATTTTCTTGTGTCTCTCAACTAGTAGCCATTTAGTAGTTGTTCCTACTTGTGTTTGCTAGGTCTTGTGTCCGCATTTCTTTCGTGCCAATTCTTTCATGCTTTTCACTTTTTACTTCGTTGTTCATTTCTTGGCTCAAGTGCATTAGATTGAATTGCGTCGTCCGTCTTTCTTCGAGTCTAACAAGAATCTATTCCGACCAAGAGTAGAATTTGAACCCTTGTGACTAGTCAACATTAACAAGCACACAATCTTTGGCGGAAGCAATTTGTGAGGCAATCAAAGGTGCGCATACTTGTGCGATTGCGAGTTGATTTTACTAATCTAACGTGTTTGCTTGCTTTGTTGAGTGTCTTAATAGGTACCATGGCTACGGAGGATGAAACTCGAGTTCCCACCGGGGAACTCACACTAGTTGATATAATGAGAGCCTTACAAGCCTTGAACGATAAAGTGGATAGTATGGGTGGTCGAATGGAAAACATGGGTGGTCGAATGGAAAACTTGGGAAGTAGGGTGGAAGCAATTGAAGAAGGTAGTAGGGAGGTCTCATATTCGCCTCAAGTGCAATACCAAGGTGGCACAAGTGGAGCTACTCGAAGCACTTCACCTACAGTGTCACCCGGCACCTTCCATCATCTATATAACCCCACTCCCCAAAACACGACTCTCACCCCACCAAACAACATTCCCATAGGCCAACGGAACAACCCACTCCAACAAGATCAAGCTCCAAATGACCCACATCCAAATGACCCACCCCTAAATGACCCCCACCCAAATGCACAAATTCCACCCCAAAACCGTCCAAATATCCAACAACCTAATGAGGAAGAGATAGAGGAAGCTCTACTTGAGCACGAACATTATGGTGACCAAGGTTGGAGGCCACGAGGGCAAGCACAAGGAGGTTATCTAGGAAGGGGTGGAAGGCATGGTACTAACCCTCACATGGGTAGGCAAAGAGGGTACCAAGCTTGTGAAGGGTACCAAGGTCGTGACCATCAAGGTTATGATGACGATGGAGATTTTAATAGGAATCACGGCTATGGCGGAGGGCGAGACACGAGTCTCAATTCCATCAAGGTTACTCTCCCAACCTTCAAAGGAAGTAGTGATCCCGATACATTCCTTGATTGGGTGATGCATTGTGATAGAATCTTCTTGACGAATGACATGTCCGAGGTGAAAAAGGCTTCTTACGGCATTGCTTAATTCGAGGGGTATGCCTCCACATGGTGGGAAACTCAAGTGAAAGCAAGAAGAATTATTGGACTCCCGCCCACACCTACTTGGGTTGAATTGAAGGAGGCCATGCGGCATAAGTATGTCACTGAACGCTACAAACAAGAACAACTCAAGAAGGTGTATACCTTAAGGCAAAACAAAAGGAGTGTGGAAGAATACTATGATGAGTTTCAAATTGTCAAGATGAGAATCGACTTTGACGAGGATGAGTTAAATGTTATGACTCGGTTCCGAGCCGGGTTAAATGGTGACATTGTCTCCCGAATGAGACTCCACAACTATGGGAGCATTGAAGAAACCCTTCAAGCCGCTATTGAAATAGAGGAGGGTCTCAAGGAGGACAAAATCAGTAAATCAAGGGGCTATGTGAGTTCATGGAACCATAACAAAGAACGAGGAGCTTTCTCCTCCAATTGGCAAAAGAATAAGGGCCCCATGCAAGAAACCAAGAAACCATTTGTGAAGAATTCTCAAGTTGAGAAGCAAGTTGACAAGCAACCTCCGAAGTTTGCTCCAAAAGAAGGAGGTACGAAAACTCCTATTCAATGCTTTAAATGTCATGGCTTCGGTCATAGAGCAAGTGAGTGCCCTAATCGTAGAGCGTTTATTTTGAAAGACACTTATAGTGAGGATGAGGAAGAATGTGAGGAAGGGGATGAAGAGGGAAATCATGAGGATGAACATCATGATAGTGAAGGGGATGGTGTTGAAGGTGATGATGAGCCTATTGGACCTCTATATGTGGTGCGACAAACCATGATAAGTAAAGAAATGGATGACCCAAGTCAACGGGAAAATCTCTTCCATTCCAAGTGCATCATTAACCAAAACACTAGCATCATGATCATTGATAGTGGGAGTTGTGCCAATGTTGCTAGTACCACCCTTGTTGATTTCTTGAAACTTCCCACCACCCGCCATGAAAACCCTTACAAACTTCAATGGCTCAATGAATGTGGTGAATTGAAGGTGACTAGGCGAGCTATCATCAAATTCGCGGTTGGGAAATATCATAATGAGGTGTTGTGTGATGTTGTTCCCATGCAAGCCTGTCATCTTCTACTCTGCCGACCATGGCAATATGATAGGTCCGTCAACCATAATGGGAGAACTAACCAATACACCCTTGGCCACAATGGTGCCAAACATGTCTTGAATCCCATGACCCCCGCCCAAGTGGGTGAGATCTATAACAAAATGAGGGAGTTAAAGGAGAAGGGACATGGTGCATTGCAAAAGAAGAATGTGGGGGACGAGGGAGTAGAGGAGAGTAGTTCTCAAGAGTTGAGTGGAAAGAAAGGAGAGCTTAGAGGAAAAACTAAGGTGTCGCTTTTGGCGAATTGTGGGGAAATTTGGGAGGAATTGGGGGAGCGTCAACCGGTGATTCTCCTAATGCATAGGGACTATGCATTGCACACTAATGAACTGACCCCTTCTTTTCCTAGCTCTATTTCTTCTCTTTTGCAGGAATTTGATGATGTGTTCCCAACGGAACTCCCAAAGGGGTTACCACCCTTGAGGGGAATTGAACACCAAATTGACTTTGTTCCGGGGTCTCAATTGCCAAACAAACCGGCTTATAGAGCCAACCCGGATGACACTAACGAGCTTCAGAGGCAAGTGGATGAGCTCCTTGAAAAGGGAGTTGTGAGAGAAAGCATAAGTCCTTGTGCCGTGCCCGTGATCTTGGTGCCAAAGAAAGATGGATCATGGCGCATGTGTGTTGATTGTCGGGCCATCAACAAGATAATGGTAAAGTATCGCCATCCCATACCCCGTCTTGATGACATGCTTGATGAGTTGAATGGTTCATGCATATTCTCTAAGGTAGATCTTAGGAGTGGGTATCATCAAATCCGGATGAAACCCGGAGATGAGTGGAAAACCGCATTCAAGACCAAGTTTGGTCTATATGAATGGTTGGTGATGCCTTTTGGTCTCACTAACGCTCCTAGTACTTTCATGCGATTGATGAATCATGTGATGAAACCTTTTATTGGCAAATTTGTGGTTGTTTATTTTGATGATATTTTGGTGTATAGCAAAACCATGGATGAGCATGTTAGTCATTTGAAATGTGTGTTTGAAGTGCTTAGACAAGAACAACTTTATGCCAATGTTGATAAATGTTCCTTTTGTGTGGATGAAGTTGTTTTCTTGGGATTTGTCGTGAGATCAAGGGGGGTTGAGGTTGATGAATCCAAAATAGAAGCCATAAGAAATTGGCCCACTCCAAAATACATTGGAGATGTAAGAAGCTTTCATGGCTTGGCTAGTTTCTATAGGCGTTTTGTTAAAGGATTTAGTACCATAGCCACTCCTTTGACCGAGGTAATCCGAAAGGACAAACCTTTTTCTTGGGGTGTGGAGCAAGCTAATGCCTTTGAAACTTTAAAACAAATGCTTAGCTCCGCACCATTGTTGCAATTACCTGACTTTGACAAAATATTTGAGATTGAATGTGATGCAAGCAAAGTGGGTATTGGAGCCGTTTTAATGCAAGACCAAAAGCCCATACCCTATTTTAGTGAAAAACTCAAGGGAGCGACTTTGAATTACACTACCTATGATCTTGAGTTGTATGCCTTGATTCGTGCTTTGGGAAATTGGCAACACTACTTGTGGCCTAAAGAGTTTGTAATTCGGACCGACCATGAGTCCTTAAAGCATCTTAAGGCCCAAGGTAAGTTGAACAAAAGGCATGCCAAATGGGTTGAATTCCTTGAAACCTTCCCTTATGTAATCCAATACAAAAAGGGAAAAGAGAATGTAGTGGCGGATGCCCTATCAAGGAAACATGTTTTGATTACTACCTTGTCTTCCAAATTGATGGGTTTTGAAAGCTTGAAGACATTGTATCCCGAGGACCCCGTCTTTGCCAAAATCTTTATAGATTGCGAAGAATGGGAAAGGGAGAGGTGGATTAGGGATAGGTCTTCTACCCCCTATTCCAAGTTTGATGGTTTCTCGTTCAAGAACAAGCGACTATGTTTGCCCATGAGCTTTTGGAGGGAGTTATTTGTGAGAGAGGCACATAATGGGGGATTGATGGGACATTTTGGGATTGATAAGACTTTGGGGATTCTTGAGGAGCAATTTTATTGGCCTCATATGCGGAGGGATGTGGCTAAGATTTGTGGCCAATGCATTGAATGTCGCGGCGCCAAGTCTAGACTCCTTCCCCATGGTTTGTATACCCCTCTCCCCACCCCTCAACAACCTTGGGTTGATATTTCGATGAATTTTGTGTTGGGTTTCCCTAGAACCAAAAGGGGTAAAGATAGTATCTTTGTTGTGGTTGATCGATTTTCTAAAATGGCTCATTTCATTGCTTGTCATAAGGTTGATGGTGCTCCTCATGTTGCCTCTTTGTTTGTTGAACATGTGGTAAAGTTGCATGGTATTCCCAAAACCATTGTGAGCGATAGGGATCCAAAATTCCTTTGCAACTTTTGGAAAGAATTGTGGGGACGACTTGGTACTAAATTGTTGTTTTCTACCTCTTGTCACCCACAAACCGATGGCCAAACCGAAGTTGTCAATAGGACCTTGGGTTCTATGCTTAGGGCCATGGTTAAAGGAAAATTAACATCTTGGGAAGATCAATTGCCTTTGGTTGAATTTGCTTACAATAGAGTCATTCATAGCACTATTGGCATGTCACCTTTTGAAGTCGTTTATGGTTTTAACCCCCTAACCCCTTTAGATCTAACCCCTTTATCTCAAGATGTTGTGTTGAGTTTAGATGGAAACAAACGAGCCGAGGCCATGAAAAAGTTGCATGAGAAGGTGAGGCTTCACCTTGAAAAAAAGAATCAAGAAACGGCCAAGAGAGCAAACAAGGGCCGCAAACGAGTTGTGCTTGAACCGGGTGATTGGGTTTGGGTACATTTCCGAAAGGAGAGGTTTCCCAACAAAAGAAAGACCAAGTTGATGCCTAGAGGAGATGGTCCATTTGAAGTACTTGAACGACTCAATGATAATGCATACAAAATTGATCTTCCACCCGAATATCAAGTTCATAACACCTTCAATGTGTATGATCTCTCTCCTATGGTGGTGCAAGATGTTGATCCCTTAAATTTGAGGACAAATTCTCTTCAAGAAAGGGAGAATGATACAACTCGAATGGCATCAAGACCTTTTACAAGGAGCCAAGCGAGGGAACTTCAAGCTATGCAAGCATTGTTCATGAGGAGGGACATACTTGAATACACTCTAACACTTTCCCGGGGATTACAAGTGTTCATGATAGCATGGGAGGATGGTTTGGAGAAGAGGTTGGAAGATGGTCATACTTGCAATGTGACTATTACTTGAAGATTTGCAAATTCAAGTTTTGTTCCCAAAAGAAGACACCCAAACAAGGCCCTTACTTCATTAAGGGTAAAAGTGTAATAGTGTAGTTGTCTTCTTTTGAACCTTAGTATAAATAGTAGTCTATTTCATTTAGAAGACTTAGTCTATGTTGAATATTGATGTCTTGAAATTGTGAACTCTTTTTGAGTGTTGAGAGCTTGCTAAGCTAGAGATTGTGAATCTTGTGAGAGGATTGGTTATTAGGGTATCAAATCCCTATTGGTCATCCTAAGAGTTTGGTGCTCTTTAGCTCCTAAATAAGAGGTCAAGTTAATTCAAGAACTTTGGTTGCTAATTTGGATCGTTAGTTGTGTCAAATTATCTATCCTTTATGTTTCTTGTCCTTTTTTCTTCATTTTCGTATGGAATATTGTATCATTATAGGTGCCAAACTCGGATTGGGCTGGGTCACCACATAAGTGGGCTTTTAAGCGAGCTTTTCGGATTTTCCGCCCAGGTTCAGATTACTCTGACTATCCGTTTTAAAACGCCCATAACGCCCTACTCCGATGTCGTATTGACGAATGGTTTGTGGCGTTGGAAACTAGACTCGAAGAACTTCATTTTAGGCTTTTGAAGAACCTTAAAACTCCTGATATACCCAGAGATATACCCCTCTAAAGTTGTCCCAAAATTCTGCCAACGTTTTTCCAAATTTTCGACAAACTTATTTTCTTCGATTTGCTTGGTCTCGGAATCTTCCGAAACTCTCCATACATGATATTTATCATTAATCATACTTGATAATGTTCATGTCCTTAGGTTCCAAGGTTGGTCTTCCCGGTTACGACTTAGGAGATCGTAATTCATCTTTTACTTCATTGTTATGTACTTTCCATGGCTTGTACCTTCAAAAACTTCATGGGACGTCTCCGATACTCCATTAATACGGTGAAGTACGCGGCATGCTCATGCTCTAAAAGTGCGGGTGTAACAGTCAGTACGGACAATGTACTGAGTATGTAAGACATAACAACATCAAGTACATAAGAATCATGAGAAACATCTGATATGCAAGCTAAATCTCCATATCCGAATGCATCTGTATCTGAACATCTGTATAACATATAAGTGCCTCGCAGGCTGTATGATATGAATAGGTCATAATAGAACTATTAGTACTGTGGAACGTACAGCCAGATCCATATCCCATATGTTAGTGCCGAGGAATATACGACCCTATCCATATACCATCATATATATATATATATATATATATATATTGCTGCGGAATGTGCATCCCGATCCATATATCATCATCTCTGTGCACTAGCTGAACATGTGGTAATGCGTATATAACTCCTATCCCTTTTCCTTTTCCTATACCCCATATACATATAATATACGCGTATATAATGCCTTCTGGTCATAGGTCAATGTGCACATATATAAATGAACCCAATGCATGAACAAAATGGATATCTAGAAATCTCAGAGTGACATAAGGTTGTACTACCACCGAGGAACATCCTTTGAGCTAACATCATCAATGACCCATGAATAGAAAGAACAATCATAGCGAGATATAGGAACGTCAATGATTGAAGTTCTCCTAGTACTTCTAAGAGTAGAGTAGTATGGAAGCTCGTTTACTCGCTTGTTGGTTCATGTCATAAGATCATGCCAAAAAGGAAAGAAAGGACAGCCTTAACATACCTTAACGTCTCCTTAATCACTTGACGTTCTCCTTACACATCCGTAAAGTCTACATTCAAGAGGATCATACTAAGGTTAGGTCTAGAAGACACTACTTAAGTTCCAACTAGCGTAATTAATAGATTAACGAAATTTGGGCAGCATTTCCTCTGTTTCATCGACATTCACTATATCATAAAACAACTTTGAATCAACAATGACATTATCATCAATTTCGTAATTAAGAAACTTCATTACATGCCCAAAACTCCTTTTCATAATCAACACACAACAACAATTTCAATACAACTGTATATACACTCGTATACCACACTTCCTCATCATCACTACTACTATTCATAGCAAGATTATACCTAAAGTACTCCAACAATTACAACTCAAGTTAATCTACTACTCCTCATATCATCAAATCTGCATTTGAACTTCCTTTTTCACTTTCTTTCCTCAACCAAGTTTATTTCAACCAAACATTCTCAATAATACAAAGATAGACATCAAAACTAACCTTTTATCGCTTGATAACAAGCCTTGGATCAAATTATTCCACTTAAGTGGAACCCCAACTTCAACACCCAAGGAATTCTTGAATTCTATAAACCCTAGTGGGTCTTCCAATACTTGAATCTCTTGACTCTTGTTATTTGATCTATGATCTCTCTTGGGTTCGTATGGATATGTTTGGAGGATGTTTCTAGAGCTTTCAAGACTTGGGGAAATAGTGGAAATAAAATAAATGAACAAGGGTGATCCATATGTAAAAAAATAAAAACTGGACCAACCCGATTATACGACCATTTATACGGTCCGTATAACTTATACGGTCCATATAAATGGACCTTATAATCCCACCATGGGTTTATCCTTCTTTGGAATATGGTCCGTATAAGTGGCCGTGTAACCCTAATTTTTTCGAAACTTTATCTCGTCGATTTGTTCAACCTCCAATCCTTATGGACCCTTATTGGAACCCGCATAACACTTCATTAACCATCTAAGGGGCCCTACAGCTCCTTCTTAAGACATTACTAAACAAATTATAGCTCACTTGTTGCGAAAACTCCCCAAACATAGTTTACATTCCACTTCCTTCGATGAACTTAGTTTCACTTATTCATATGACTTAAAAATCTTATGGTGCTCGCTTAAAGTCATCAAATATTCTCTTTAATCTCATAGGGACTTCGTGTTCACCTAAAGCTCACATTGGTCTACTCACAATGTAATAGTCCGAATATCTGGGATGTAACATTCTCTCCCCCCCCCCCTTAGGAACACTCATCCTCGAATGTTAGGTTCTTGGGGATTTTACAAAAAATTTGCCAGAGTTTCTCCTGTAATATGGCACTACTATCCTATCACAGCAACCCAAAATATATTGCTTCACAGGGCTACAACAACAACAACAACAACCATGGCGAGACACGACCAAGAAAACATCAAAGAAAGCATTACATACTTGAGGACAATAGTGTCTCTGCATGAGTCTCCTCTGGAGGTGAAAATAAATGTGGGTACCTGAACTTCATGTCTTCTTCCGCTTCCCATGTCATTTTCTCTCTATTATTATTTCTCTATAAGACTTTGATTGAAGCTACATCTTTGGTTCTGAGTCTCCGTACTTGCCTATCTAGAATGGCAATGGGAACTTCTTCGTAGGACAGTGGCTTGGAGTTACACCTCGAAAAATTTCATGTCGTCATGTGGTAGATAGACTAACACAGGGTAAGAATTATATGATGTCCCTACAAGTAAGAAGGGGTACTTAACGATTTTAATTAAGATACCAAAGACATTCGAGGCAAGAGAAGAAAGTTCGTTGAAGAATGTAAAGTATGAGTCGTGTTTTAAAAAGGGTTTGCAAAGTACCGAGCTAATGTTGATTTAATAATGTCTTGAGGAAAAGTTATAGCGCTCCTTAGATGGTTGATGAAGCGTTAAACAAGTGCTAAGAAGGTTCCATAAGGATTGGAGATCGAACGAATTGATGAGATTAACTTCGGAAAAATGGAGTTATACGACCACTTATACGGTCCGTATAATTTATGCGGTCCGTATAAGGTCCATATAACCCCAGTAGGAAGGGAAAATCCCTGATGGTGAAGTACGGTCACTTATACAGACCGTATAATGTTATATGGACCATATAAGTGTCCATATAACACGATCGGGACAACTTTTTTTTTCAAGTATAAATAAGTGGCCCAAGTTATTATTTTTCATTTTCCCAACTTATCCACCTTTCTTAAGAGTTATAGAATATTCCACATACTTCATTACTATAAACCTAAGGTAAATCAAAGATCAAACACCTATAATTAGTGAAATCAAGTGCAAGGATGCTAACAAGGGTTCATGGAAGTTAGAAATTTCCTTGGAATTGAAGTTAGGTTTTTCTCCAAGTGAAGTATTTTCATCCAAAGCCCATTACTACCTAATCAAAGGTGAGTTTTATGATCATTTATTGTTATTAAGAATATTGAATGATTGATAGACTTCGATTATGGAAGAAAGTAGAAAATGGGTTGCAAATATGAGAATAGTGGAATTTTTGAAGGGTAACTTGACTTGAATCATGGTTCTTGACACGTTATGGGTATAATCTTGTTATGAATGATATTAAGAATGTTAAAGAAGCATTATATGTGAATGAATACGACGTTGGGTGATAATCATGGTTATGGATGACTTTGAGAGGAGATTTTGAGAATTGAACAATGACTAACTTAATGAAGTTCATTGATTATGATATTGTGGGCGTGTTGTTGATGTTTGGGAGTTGCTATATTATATGGAGAACGTTGTAGAAATAAAGGAGATGTGCCCAATTTTCATTAGCTTTAGCTTAAGTTTAAGTATGTTTTCGGTTATCTAAACTTAGTACGAGCTCTCTTGAATGTAGAATCGCAAGCTTGGAAGAAGAGCGTCTAGGGTTAAGGAGACATAAAGGCATGTGAGGCTAGTCTCATCCTTTTCTAAGGCATGACTCCTATAATATGACTTCCTTTAACTTTCCATGATTTTTCTCATATTCCGGAAACTATGAGTCCATGATTATTAAGAGCTTCTCATGAAATAAAGATAAGTGATGCATTGTGAGTATAACGATGATGATGATGATGAGCCTAAGTCTAGAGATTCCAAAGCCTACGATATGATATTCTCATGAAGCTAATGATCCTTATATGATTCCTTGATATTATTCACTGTTGCTAGACTCACCTTATAATGTTAGTTCCTCCAAGGTGGGACATGATGATTATGACTACTCCATAATGGAATCGGGGGTTCTCGACCTTACATTACCCCGATAGAGTTGTAGTATTTAATTGATTCCTAATGCATGCTTTACGATAAGTATATGATGATGAGATTACACCATGCCTAGTTGGCCGGACATGACACAACTAAGGTGGGATGCTTATGATTACACTGTGCCTAGTTGGCCGGACATGACACCGCTAAGGCGGGGTGCTTATGATTACACCGTGCCTATTTGGCCGGACATGACACCGCTAAGGCGGGCTGCTTATGATTTCACCGTGCCTAGAGGGCCGGACATGACACCACTAGTAGGCGGCGTGTGATAGTACCCGAACGCGGGTTAACGACGAGGGTATAATTGATATGCATACATGTGATTTCTTTTTAAAGTTAAGCAGGCATAGTATTCCCCTTAAGAGGCAATTGACGTACAAGTTATATCTTTGCCTCATGTTTCATTATTTCTTTACTATGTTAGTATTATTCATGCCTTACATACTCAGCACATTTTTCGTACTGACGTCCTTTTCTTTTAGACTCTGTGTTCATGCCCACAGGTAGACATAGAGGCGGCCCAGAGTTATAGGAGTCTATCAGCAGCTACATAAGAGCACTCCATTATTCTGGAGGTGCCAGTTATTGATGTATTTTTTTGTGTATATATATATTTGGGCACGATGGGGTCCTGTCCCGTTCTTACATCTCAGTATTCAGTAGAGGCTCGTAGATACGGATGCATGGGTAGTTGTTGTCTTATGGATATATCAGTGTATATCATTTTGTAGCCATGAGGGCTTATGGATGTATATATATATATATATATGTATGTATGTATGTGTTGCCTTCGAGATTGTGTATGTTCAGGTTGGGTACGATGATTAGCATAATGAGTGGTGCTCGGTAGTCAGCTCCGAGTACCCGTCATGGCCCCTTAGTCGGGTCGTGACACTTGGTGACTTGAACATCATCTACAGGTACAATTCTGGAAGGGTCCCCAATGCACTTATGTAGCATCGACACATGAAAAATTGGATGCACAGACTCTAACGCAGAAGGTAGCTTTAACTATTATGCCACCTTACCCACTGTACGGATAATTCTGTATGGTCTGATGTACCGAGGGCTCAACTTACCTTTCTTGCCAAATCTCATCACTCCCTTCATAGGAGAAATTTTCAGGAAAACCCAATCGCCTACTTCAAATTCCAACTTGCGCTGTCGATTATCTACATAGGATTTCTATCGACTTTGAGCCGCTAGCAATCTTTCCTAAATTACGTTCACTTTGCCAATTGCTTGTTGTATCAAATCTAGGCCAACTAACTGATTTTCTCCAACATCAAACCATCCTATAGGCGATCTACATCTTCGTCCATACAAAGCCTCATAAGGAGCCATTTGAATGATGGAATGTTAACTGTTATTTTATACAAACTCAATAAGCGGCAAATGATCAGCCCAGCTACCTCGAAAGTCAATCACACAAGCTCTCAGCATGTCTTTAAGGGTCTGTATAGGACGCTCCACTTGTCCATAGTACGCTCCACTTGTCCATCTGTCTGCAGATGGAAAGCGGTACTAAGGCTCACCCGAGTCCCCAATTCATCTTGAAAAGATCTCCAGAATTTAGATGTGAACTGTGCCCCTCTATAAAAAATGATGGCTGTAGGAACACCATGAAGTTGTACAATCTCTCTAAGATAGAGCTTTGCATAATCTTCAACCGAATAGGTAGTTCTGACAGGTAGGAAGTGAGCTGACTTTGTAAGCCTGTCAACTATGACCCATATTGAATCATACTTCCACTAAGTACGGGGAAACCCCGTAATGAAATTCATGTTAATTATTTCCTATTTTCATGTTGGAATCTCCATAGCCTGTAATAAACCTCCGGGCTTCTGATGCTCTATTTTAACTTGCTGACAATTCGGACACTGGGCGACAAACTCTGCTATATCTCTTTTCATACCATCCCACCAATAAACTTCTTTGAGATCATGATACATCTTTGTTGCGCCCGGATAGATAGAATAGCGAGAATAATCATCCCGCATAACTTGCTGACGAAGGCCTGTAACGTTAGGAATGCATAATCTACCTCGAAACCTGAGCACTCCATCTCCTGTGATCACGAAGGGTGTCTTTTCTTTTTGAGGAGTTGTATCTCGATAATGGACTAGAACAGGATCTTCATACTGACGTTCTTTTATCTCAGCTACCAAGGATGACATCGCTGTATCCTGAACTGTAACTCATGTATCACCTGAGTGTATCAGCCGAACTCCAAGACTAGCTAATCGACAAACTTCACGGACCATCTCTCTTTTATCAGGCTGCACATCTGTTAGACTACCAATGGATTTATGACTAAAAGCGTCGGCTACTACATTAGCCTTTCCTGGATGGTACAGAATATCAACATCATAATGTTTTAACAACTCTAGCCATCGCCTTTGATGGAAATTCAAGTCCTTCTACTTGAAGATATACTGGAGGCTCTTGTGATCAGTATAGATATCAACATGGACACCTTATAAATAATGTCTCCACAATTTCAAAGCATGGATCACTGCAGCTATCTTAAGATCATGGTTGGATAATTCTTCTCGTGCTTCTTCTAGACGCATAAGCAACAACCTTACCGTGCTGCATCAATACACATCCCAAACCAATACCCGAAGCATCGCAATATATCACATGGCCATCTATTCCTTTTGGAAGAGTCAAGACGGGTGCTGAGGTCAACTTGTCCTTCAATATCAGAAAACTCCACTCACATGCATCTGTCCACTAGAACTTATCTAGTTTCTGAGTCAGCTTTGTCAATGGGGCCGAAAGAGAAGAAAACCTTCTACGAACCTTCTGTAATAACCAGCCAAACCCAAGAAACTACGTATCTCCATTGGTATCGTGGGCCTTGGCAAATTCTTCACAGCTTCAATCTTTTGAGTAACCACTCTAATGCCTTCACTTGAAATATTGTGGCCAAGAAAAATCACAGAGTTCAACCATAAATCACACTTGGAGAACATGGCATACAACTCTCTATCTCGAAGAACTCTGAGCACTGCTCGTAGATGTTTTGCATGTTTAGCCTCCGTCGGCGAATAAACCAGAATATCATCTATAAACACAAACACGAACAGGTCTAGGAAGGGCTTGAACACACGATTCATCAAATCCATGAACACACCTGGAGCATTAGTGTCATGCCCCAAAACCCACCCTAGACGTGACCGGCATCTGACGTCATGAACAACATCGGAAGAACCTAAAAGATGCAATAATTACACTCGAACCCGCCAGGTTCAATACTCGCCTCCAACAGTTTATAAAATAAATGTGACATCAAGTTACTTTTAAATAATCATTCCTTGTTAAATTAAACTAAGTTATAAGTAACTGCATATGTGAGGATCACAATTAAGGAATAAAATCAGCGGAAGTCTAATATAAGTAAATAGTCATAAACGTGGCGAACAACCATTAAGTCACACGAGACTTTGACAATCTACCCACAATTCTGACAACTATCTATGGAGCTTCTAAGAGACACAACAATCATCTAACTTCGGGACACAGCCCGGAAATCTAGAATAATAAATGAAACAGGAAGTGTCCGACGAACAAGGATGTGGGCTCACCAAATCAACAGCAGCAGCAAGTTCTCCTAAGCGTCAAGGGTATCATGAACCTACTCTTCTCCGTTACCTAACATACGACAAAAAACAACAATGGTATGCCTGAGTACTTTCGTACTCCGTGAGTGCCTCGGGGACAACAAGTAATGCCTCGGGGACAACAAGTAATGTAAAAATAAAATATAATAATACATATAGAAATCAGTTCTGAAAAGATAGTATAAAAATAATCATTCCACTTTATGATTCTTAATATCATTTGTTAAACAGTTTATAAATCCATTCAAAATCCCAGTTTCAATTGTGCTTTAAATCAATTAGGCATATATACCAGTTTCATAATAAAGATGGATATCATAATCGCCCATACAGGCCCAACCCAATATCAACAATACTGCGCAATACACCAGAATATGGATTCACGGTGGCTACTCTTCCTCTCGAATAGCAAGGCACACTACGCAATACACCGTAATATGGATTCACAGTGGCTACTCTTCCTCCCGAATAGCAAGGCAATTAATATACTCCAGGTAGCGAACCCAGAAGTGGCCACTCTTCCCCCCGAATGGAAAGGCAATTAATACACTAGGATCCATAGTGGAAACTCTTCCTCCCGAATACCAAGGCAAACAAGGCCCAGGCATAGAAGTGTTACACCTCAAAAAAAAATCCATTAATGCACAATGAATAGACCAACAAAGGACGTGAAGTATACTATATTTAAATAAGTAAGAAATAGCATTTGATAACCCTGATTAAGATTTCAAAGACATTTGAAGTAAGAGAAGAAAGTTTGCCAAGAGAAGGCAAGGTATACGTTATGTATATGAAAGGATTTGCGAGTAACAAGCGAATGATGACTTAATGATGTTCTAGAGAAGAGTTATAACGTCCCTTATATTGTTAATGAGGTGCAAAAAAAGTGTTAAGAAGGTTCCATAAAGATTGGAGATCAAACGAGTCGACGAGAACGAGTTCGGAGAAACTAGGCATTATACGGCCCAACATACTGGCCGTATAAAATATACTGGTCGTATGTTTGGCCGTATATTCAGCCCAGATTAGCACCCCTCACTGGACAAAAAGTACAACAAAACCTACGGTCAGTATAATTTATACGGACCGTATGTTGGTCCGTGAAATCCAAGCGGGACAGATTTTGTATTATTAATAAAGGGTCCAAGTTTATTTCATTTCATTTCTCCTTCACTCCCCTTCTCTCTAGAACTCCCTAGAACATTTCTCCACACTTCTCCCACAAGAATTCAAGCGATATTAGTGATCAACTTCATTAAACCAAGTGAATCAAGTATAAGAAGCTCATTAAAGTCCATCCGAGACAAGGAATCCAAGTGAAGGTGAAACTAGGGTTTTGCTCAAGTGAAGTGTTTCCACCCAAGGTCCATTCCTATACCATATAAGGTAATTTGTATGGTATTTCCATGTTTTTTAAGGTATTGAGACATTGAGAGACTTGGATTGTAGAAGAATATAGAAAATGGGTCTTGAATGTGAGAATAGAGATGTTTGTGAGTAGTAGCTTGGGTTGAGTCATGATTCTTGATATTTTATGATTATAATAATGTTATAAATGATATTAAGATCATGGGATAAACATTTCATATGAATGAACATAATAGTGTTCTATGACCATAGATATGGATGATTTTGAAGTGAATTGAGAAACATGGATAATGTAGGAGAATGAAGACTATTGTTATGATGTTGTGAATGTTACTATAGGTGTTTGGGAGTTGATACATGATATGGCAGAAGTTTTATAAACAAAGGATATGCTGCCCAATTTTCTGTTGCTTTAGTCAAGTATGCTAAGCTATCGATTCTAATGTTAGTATATACTCTAATGAAGGTAGAAACGTGAGCATTGAAAGAGAACGTTCAAGCGATAGAATAGTTGAACCAAAAGGTATGTAAGGCTAACCCTTCTTTCAATAAGGAATGGTTCTTTGGCTATATATCAATTCTTTCATGAGCCTATGATGTCCTCCAAATGATTCTATTAAACTCCATATACGATGAATGATCCTCTAAGGATAGAGGTAATGAACGACGATATTAGTGATGCTAAAGATTATTATGAGCTTTTATGTATATATGTCTATGTATGACTATTATGGAACCCTGAGCTTATATGGCCGGGTAGAATATATATTTATGTAACGCGCGCGCGCACCTCTGCAGTTGGGTACAGATAACCCTGAGCCATGGTAGGGCCAGGTATGTGTGACCCTGAGCCTTGGTAGGGCCAGGTATGCATATTCACCGAGCCTAGCCATGGTCGGGTACGTAAAACACCGAACCTTCATACTCGAGTATGCTATGTATATGATATAAATATGAATACGAATATGTTATGAATATGGAAATGTAAATGAATATGAGTATGAATAGGAATATGACTACGAATATGAATATGGAGATGGAATGTAAATGGGTACGGATACGAGTACGGTTACGGATATGGATGTATGTACACAATCGTGCATTAGAAATGGAAGGTCCCTATGAAAAGCAAGTAAGTGTTTATGAAAATGGTTCTCCTATCTCCCATCTTATGCTATTTCTTATGTTTTCTCTTATACTTATAAAATAATGTTGATCATGCTTTACATACTCAGTACATTATTTGTACTGACGTCCTTTTGTTTGTGGATGTTGCGTCATGCCCGCAGGTGGCTAGGGAGACAGGCTTGATCCATAGCTTTATTACTCAGGGACTACGTAGCGGAGCTCCAGCTCATTCGGAGCTACAACTTTTGGTATCTATTCTTTTGTGTACATACTTATGGGCATGGCGGGGTCCTGTCCCGCCTATATGATATGATATGCTCTCCTTAGAGTCTCGTAGACATGTGTATATAGTTAGATATATTTAGCCTTGTCGGCTTATCTTTTGTATATCATTTTGTTAGCCTTGTCGGCTTATGTGTATGGATATGGGCATAGTTATTGATAGTGGTAGAAGTGTATTGTTGCCCAGTGGGAATATCATGAATGATGAATGAAAAGTATGATTTGGATATGTGGGCCACCTAGATGTAAATGTGTATGTATGTTAAGAGATGCCCGGGTGGGTTAGCACCGGTTACCCGTCATGTCCCTCCGGTTGGGCCGTGACAAAAATGGTATCAGTGCGGTTCCGTCCTAGGGTGTGTCTACGAGCCGTGTCCAGTAGAGTCTTGTTTATGGGTGTGTTGCGCGCCACATCGATAAACAGGAGGCTACAGGGCATTTAGGATGGTTACTCTTCTTTTATATCTAATATCGTGCGATAGAGCTAAGTCATAGGAAATGAGATTCCTTATACTAACCCTTGATTTCAGTAGAAGAACAGTATCGGTGGAAGGAAGTGAGTGATCATATTGGAAGTTACAAAGGTAAGTCACTTCGTTAAGGCTACGTTATCAGAATATATATTTATATGATAATGGATTGGTTGTCATGAGGTAAGTTAGTGTAAGTACAACAGAGGAATTGATTAAATGTATCTCTTAATGATAAATTCAGTTATAAGTTTGTGAATTAAACAAATTGAATGAATTAGTACAAAGGTAAGCATTGGTACGAAAGATGTATGTCGGGTAAGGTAAGAATATTGAGGTATGATTGAGATGTAAAGCTGAAGAACGAAAGGGAAGGTAAATGGGAAGGTATAACAAGGCAGATAGCTAAAGGATCAGGTACACCTCGAGGTGTGATATATGAGGTGAGTTTCGACATCTTTGTAGTTTCACTTGAAATTGGGAGCCCTATGTGGCTGAGGTATGTCATATGTATATATTAGCTCGGTGAGGCATTGTTGGTATTTGCTGCGTGCAGGTTTTGGATAGTAAGAAATATAGAGGAAACCCTATCGAAATTTTCCTAGAATTTAAAGGAGGTGAGTTAAATGTTGTTGAATTGATAGTAGCGGTAATTATAAGATCGACATTGATATGGTAATGAGAAATACTAGAGTAAATTAGGGAGACTGGTAGTACTAAAACATGACATAGAAGAGAAAGGTTAACTCCAATAGAGTGTGATACTGAAGTATTGATTGGGTGGATGAGCACAAGTAAAATACAACAAGTCTATTAGAAAAATAAAGTAACAGCATCACGGAGACAGAGGTACGAATATAAAGGGTTATAATGAATGTGAATACATTGGTGAGATAACTTATGTGGGAAGTGTAATAGGGCTGATCAGATAGAGTAACAGGTTGAGTATGCTTAATTCACGAGGTTTATTCTATTTCATAAGTGGGATTGCGAATAAGATCAAAAAGTGTCACTCTATAGAGTTGATTATGATCAGGGGGGGGGGGGGGGGTATAATGAGAACGTAAAAAGAACTGTAATACAAAGTATACCGAGGAAACGACTAAAGATGTGACATGTTCTATATGAATAAAGAGTGAATGCAGGTGTGAAATCAACAAGCGAGCCATGGGGCAGTAGATGAGAAAGCTTATAAGACCTTGTTAGGGGAAAGTCCAGCATAGAGGTTCCTCAATGACAAAAATGATAGCAAGCAATGACAAAGGGAAGTCAACTTGAAAAAGAAATTAGAGAAAAGTGATATGGTAAAGTAGCAACAGTTGGTGATTTGTATAATTGAGATCATGAGTGATATCTTTGGCTGGATGTAAAAGACCAAGACTACGGAAATATGAATAACAAAATAGAACGATTTTTAGGAGAAGGATTAGCATAATAAGGATGAGAGAGGATGATCAGAGTGAACAGAATAAGTTTTGGAAGCGAAGAACGGATTGTATAGAGGTAATATATTCTAAAGGACAAAGCGGTACTGAGTTAAGAATAGGATTCCTTGTGAGAGGAATAAAGGATTGATTATAAAAAGGGAGGTAATAAGATAAATTAAGGAAAGAATGTAAAGGAATAAGTACGGGTATAGGAAGAAAAGGAAATATACGAAGTACGCGTGCTTAAGAAGTAGTCGTATTATGAGAAAAGGAAGACGCATCTCCTACGAATATCCTCCACTAAGACAGAACGAGTAAAGTATATAAAGGAATAAGTTGGAGAGAAAAACGTGGCCATGAATTACGAGTTTACCGTACGATGATAAAGCGATAAAGTAAGGCTATCAGCAATGACAAATACGACATGATTATGATTGGTTTTGGAATCAATGTTGAGTGCAACACAAGAGTAAAATAGTATGAGGCATAAGGGGTATTAGTGGCACATGAGACTTAGATCCTTGAAAACAAAAATGGCGGGTTTAAGGGAAAATGCATTTACGGTTACTATAAGTCGATTATAGGAAAAAGAGGAATAACTTGAGATGGGAAGAAAAGGGAAAGATGACGCTATAAGTGAACTCTGGGTATCGAAGAATGGGATAAGTGAGATTGCATGGATGGTACGGATAGCTAGATAGACTACTATTTAAGTATCCCTATGAGACAGAAGTTGTTAATTGGAGCGGATGTAGACATTGACTCATAACTAACGGTTGAGCTAAGTAAAACACATCCTTGTATGGAGTGCTATATTGGTTGTATTACTTGATTACAAAACTGCGAGATGAGAATGTTAAGACTTCGCACATGAATTACCGTAGCTATAA
This sequence comes from Lycium barbarum, assembly GCF_019175385.1. Taxonomy (NCBI): domain Eukaryota; kingdom Viridiplantae; phylum Streptophyta; class Magnoliopsida; order Solanales; family Solanaceae; genus Lycium; species Lycium barbarum. The sequence goes on along the minus strand of NC_083342.1, from coordinate 80,152,857 downwards.
ATTATGGGAGACGATATGAATATGATGCAGTATAATAAGGGAATTGAGGAATGGGGTATATGAATTAAAGATTGAAAGTAAGGTAACGGATTTGAGAATAGTATAAGTAAGACCCTTAAGAGGGAAAGCGAGTAAGGTAAATACAGGTGTAGAGATTGAAACGATGGATCCTAAGACGTGACAGATATAGACTCTAAAACAAAAAGTGAAAGTTATGCAGAAATGAGTCTAATGGCTAGTAAATAAGTGAACAAGAATCGAGCGGGTATCTGAGACTGTACTGAAAATTATTCGTGAAAACCTTGAACAACATGACATTGGGAGAAAATAACTTGAGGAATATTGTAAAGGATAGCGATGCTATACTGGAATAGAGGCGAGGGAATTGACAGTAGAGTCGTTTGTTAATGATATTGCGAGTTATAAGTGACAAATAAGAAGAGACATAAAGTTTTCTATAATAGAATATAAGATGTGATAATCAGGGGACTAATAAAGGAGAGAAAAAATTATGATGAGATAAGTTACATCAGATAGACAAAAGAGTTTTGGTATGTGTGAGATACGTAAAATAGAACGGACCAAAGGAAGGGAAGTTTACGGATAAGATTAGATGTTCGAATACGAATCACAGAAGAACGGTTATGTAACCTGTATGTACTTACATATCTAGAATGAAACCAATGGGATACGTAGAAAGTGTAGTAGGGGTAAACAAGAATAGTGTGTTTGTGATACTCAGGGTCAGTTGAGGGAGAATACATTGTAAATTAAGTTGAAATGTTAAGTCGGAATTATCATTAAGGACAAATAGGACAATTACTCTGGATGTGATATAAGTATATGTTATATGGTTCCTATGATAGCCCTGAGGTGGGTTAGATTACTTATGAATTCAATAGGATCATTGAATAAAAGGGGGTTATATGAGAAGAATATTACACCTTGGAAATTTCATTTTGTATCATTGTGGTTATAGCGAATTTCCAACAGCTTACCAAAGGGTTATGAAATTCTCGAAAATTATGAAGTCTTGAATGAGTCGACGAGGGACACCTACGACAAGACATCTCAGATTGAATTTATCTAGACTCTACGGATGTAAATTAATACCATTATCATGGTCACATGGAAAAAAGAAAGTGGGATAGATTTGCAAACCATGCAAGACTTAATATCATTATTGAGCAAGAAAAAGGATCGACGAGACTTAGAATTTCAAGTGAAAGATTGGGTATTCTTAAAAAAAATATCGCCAATGAAGGGCGTTATGAGATTTGGCAAAAAGGGGAAGCTTAGTCCCCGACACATTGGGCCTTATGAGATTGTGTGCAAAGCAGGCAAAGTGGCTTATGAATTAGATCTACCTCCTGATTTGGAGTCAGCTCACCCAGTTTTCCATGTTTCGATGCTTCGTAAATGTGTTGGAAATCCTACTAGGATCGTGCCAGTAAACGATGTTCAAGTAACAGAAAAGTTGACTTATGAAGAGGTACCCATTGCCATATTAGATAGGCAAGTACGGAGGCTTAGAAATGAAGGAGTGGCCTAAGTTAAGGTTTTGTGGAGAAATAATAACCGAGAAGAAATGACATGGGAAGCGGAAGAAAATATGAAATCCAAGTACCCGCACTTATTTCAGCCCCTAGAAGAGATCCAAGATGAAACGTCAACATCATGAGGTATGTATGTTTCCTTTTTATGCATTTGGGTCGTGTGTGGCCGAACTTTATTGCTTGGATGTTGTGGCCCTGTGAGGCATTGTTATTATGGGCTATTGTGACAGGATGGTAGTGTCGTATTACAGGGGAAACTCTGGCGATATTTTTATAGAATCCCCGAGGACTTAACATTCGAGGACGAATGTTCCTAAGGAGGGAAGAATGTTACACCTCGAAAATTTTTCCGTTAATGCACAGTGAATAGGACAACGAAGGGCACGAAGTATACGATATTTCAATAAGTAAGAAATAGCATTTGATGACCCTGATTGAGATTTCAAAGACATTTGAAGTAAGAGAAGAAAGTTTGTCAAGAGAAGGCAAGGTATACGTTATGTATCGGAAAGGATTTGCGAGTAACAAGCTAGTGATGACTTAATGATGTTCTAGAGAAGAGTTATAACTTCCCATAGATTGTTAATGAGGTGCTAAACAAGTGTTAAGAAGGTTCCATAAGGATTGGAGATCAAACGAGTCGACGAGAACGAGTTCGGAGAAACTGGGCATTATACGGCCCAACATACTGGCCGTATAAAATATACTGGCCGTATGTTTGGCCGTATATTCAGCCCAAATTAGCACCCCTTACTGGACTAAAAGTACAACCAAACATACGGTCAGTATAATTTATACAAGCGGGACAGATTTTGTATTATTAATAAGGGGTCCAAGTTTATTTCATTTCATTTCTCCTTCACCCCCCTTCTCTCTAGAACTCCCTAGAACATTTCTCCACACTTCTCCCACAAGAATTCAAGAGATATTAGTGATCAACTTCATTAAACGAAGTGAATCAAGTATAAGAAGCTCATTAAAGTCCATTCGAGACAAGGAATCCAAGTGAAGGTGAAACTAGGGTTTTGCTCAAATGAAGTATTTCCACCCAAGGTCCATTCCTATACCATCTAAGGTAATTTTTATGGTATTTCCATGTTTTATAAGGTATTGAGACATTGAGAGACTTGGATTGTAGAAGAATATAGAAAATGGGTCTTGAATGTGAGAATAGTGATGTTTGTGAGTAGTAGCTTGGGTTGAGTCATGATTCTTGATATGTTATGATTATAATAATGTTATAAATGATATTAAGATCATGGGATAAACATTTCATATGAATGAACATAATAGTGTTCTATGACCATGGATATGGATGATTTTGAAGTGAATTGAGAAACATGGATAATGTAGGAGAATGAAGACTATTGTTATGATGTTATGAATGTTACTATAGGTGTTTGGGAGTTGATACATGATATGGCAGAAGTTGTATAAACAAAGGATATGCTGCCCAATTTTCTGTTGCTTTAGTCAAGTATGCTAAGCTATCGATTCTAATGTTAGTATATACTCTAATGAAGGTAGAAACTTGAGCATTGAAAGAGAACGTTCAAGCGATAGAATAGTTGAACCAAAAGGTATGTAAGGCTAACCCTTCTTTCAATAAGGCATGGTTCTTTGGCTATATATCAATTCTTTCATGAGCCTATGATGTCCTCCAAATGATTCTATTAAACTCCATATACGATGAATGATCCTCTAAGGATAGAGGTAATGAACGACGATATTAGTGATGCTAAAGATTCTTATGAGCTTTTATGTATATATGTCGTATGACAATTATGGAACCCTGAGCTTATATGGCCGGGTAGAATATATATTTATGTAACGCGCGCGCACCTCTGCAGTTGGGTACAGATAACCCTGAGCCTTGGTAGGGTCAGGTATGTGTGACCCTGAGCCTTGGTAGGGCCAGGTATGCATATTCACCGAGCCTAGCCATGGTCGGGTACGTGAAACACCGAACCTTCATACTCGAGTATGCTATGTATATGATATGAATTCGAATATGTTATGAATATGGAAATGTAAATGAATATGAGTATGAATAGAAATATGACTACAAATATGAATATGGAGATGAAATGTAAATGGGTACGGATACGAGTACGGATACGGATATGGATGTATGTACACAATCATGTATTAGAAATGGAAGGTCCCTATGAAAAGCAAGTGAGTGTTTATGACAATGGTTCTACTACCTCCCATCTTATGCTATTTCTTATGTTGTCTCTTATACTTCTAAAATAATGTTGATCATGCTTTACTTACTCAGTACATTATTCATACTGACGTCCTTTTGTTTATGGACGCTGCGTCATGCCCGCAGGTGGCCAGGGAGACAAGCTCGATCCATAGCTTTATTACTCAGGGACTACGTAGCGGAGCTCCATCTGATTCGGAGCTACAACTTTTGGTATTTATTCTTTTGTGTACATACTTATGGGTATGGCCGGGTCCTGTCCCGCCTATATGATATGACATGCTCTCCTTAGAGGCTCGTAGACATGTGTATATGTTTAGATGTATTTAGCCTTGTCGGCTTATCTTTTGTATACCATTTTGTTAGCCTCGTCGGTTTATGTGTATGGGTATGGGCATAGTTATTGATGGTGGTAGAAGTGTATTGTTTCCCAATGGGAATATCATGAATGATAAATGAAAAGTATGATTTGGCTATGTGGCCCACATAGATGTAAATGTGTATGTACGTTAAGAGGTGCCCGGGTGGGTTAGCACCGGGTACCCGTCATGGCCCTCCGGTTGGGTCGTGACAAGAAGCCGATTCACAATTTATCTCAAAGTGGTCACACCATCAATAACATTAAAGTTCATTATGTCATATCGAAAGACTAAGTCATTCCAATCAACGTTTTGAAAACGTATAACTTCTTTACAAAAGATTTCCATGTCCCAATTCATCAATGAGAATGTCATTACCAACTCTTAACCATCATTATTAAGCATCTCTCATAGAGGAAAACGTTTATAATATCTTATACATATACAGGGTTTGTTACAATCTAGGTTTAATGTGGGTTTGTCCCCTGACACACATTAACCACCATTTACGCATGAATTAGGGTTCAAGAAACATGAAAAGATTACCTTTCATTTCATTCATTAAAGAATCTTGAATAAAATTTATACTTCCAACAATAGTTTCAAAAAGTGATTTTCATTCAGAATAAGTTTTCAAAAGAGAGACATACAAATCACTTTTATAGTCAAAAATGATTTTAAAAGAGACATACAAATCACAACCAAAGAGTTCGTAAAAACCTATAGAAAGAGTATGTTCAAAAGAGACATACCTTCAATCCCGTTAAAATATTCCAAACGTAAGCTCCATGCTTCAAATAATCATTCTACATCTAATTGAGGTTTGTATGACCAATAAACTATAGATATTCACCAAATTCGCAACTACTGTTCATAGCTGGAAACGCACAACCACAGACCTCGAAATTCGATCTTCACCGTTCACATTTAAGACCTTTTTGAAGAAATCCCAAATCCCCATCCCGTATTTGACCTTGAATGAAGTTTCCACAATCTAACGACTTCATGCAATGATTTGGTGTTAATCTAGTGATTTGTTAAGTAATTAACTTAGGGATTTGAGTAAAAACTCACCTTAGAGAGATGATATATGGATTTGGTGGAAAGACCCTCTGCTTGGACGTTTTTGGGCTGTATTTATAGGTTATTATAAAGGCTTGGGCTTTAAAACCTAATCCTATAAGAATCGGGATTTCCATTTTATACAGTTTCAGTAACTCGGTCATAAATTTTTGTGCAGACCTTAGTTTGTCCCTCGTAATATATGGTGGGAAAGACATTTTAAATACCTACAACTTTTATGTTTTGAGTTTTCTCAAATTCCCAACAAAAATACCCGAAAACCGAGCATAACTGAAACTGTCTCAGACTTAGGCGAATTTCAGGATATTTTAATGAAACTTCCTTATCTCATTTGACCCCGAAAGGATTATTTAACACCATTATCCGTCCCAAAGGAATCCAAAAGGTTAAAATGACATCTAAACCCCAATTATTTCACATTGACACCTAACTCGGATTTATGGGATGTTACAATTAGTTAATCTGAATGACATAACACAGAACTCATAGTGCCCATATCTGGTTCTGAATGTCATTTTTGAAATGTCTTCCTCCTTCACCCTAACCTGATGATACCCCGATCTTAAGTTTATTTTTGAGAAGTATTTGGCGCCTCGTAGCTGATTAAATAGATCGTCAATCCTCGGAAGCGGGTACTTATTCTTCACAGTCACTTTATTCAGTTGTCTATAATCAATACACATTCGCAAGGAGCCATCCTTCTTCCTTATAAATAACACTAGCGCTCCCCACGGCGATGTACTAGGTCTGATAAAACCCTTCTCAAGTAAGTCCTTCAATTGTTCCTTCAATTCCTTCAACTCTGCAAGTGCCATTCGATAAGGAGGAACAGATATTGGCTGAGTATCTGGCAATAAATTGATAGTGAAATAAATCTCTCACTCTGGCGGAATGCCTCGAAGCTCATCTAGAAACACCTCTGGGAACTCATTAACCACAGGGACAGACTGAATGGTTGGTGACTCTGCTTGTACGTCCTGAACCCGAACCAAGTGATAAATGTACCCCTTTCTAATCATTTTCCATGTCTTAAGGTAGGAAATAAACCTACCCCTCGGCGAAGCAGCCTTACCCTTACACGCAAGGACTGGTTCGCCCGAAAACTGGAATCAAACTACCTTCGTTATGCAATTAACGTTAGCATAACAGGAAGCCAACCAATCCATACCTATAATCACATCGAAATCAATTATGTCTAGCTTAATCAAATCTGCTAAGGTAAGGCGATTACATACTATCACTACACAGCCTCGATATATCCCCTAGCTATAATTGGATCACCAACTGGTGTCGACACGTCAAACGGTTTAATCGATTCAGGTTCTATCCCAAACTTTTCGGCGACAAATGGAGTAACATATGATAAAGTGGAACCTGGGTCAATCTGTGCATATACATCATAGGAGGAGACTGATAATATACCTGTGATGACATCAGAAGATGACTCACGATCTTTCCTACTAGCCAATGTATAAACGCGGTGCTGAGGCCCACTCGAGCTAGACACTCCACTCCTCCCTCTACCACGTCCTGCTGGTGTTTGAGAACCTTGCCCTGAAGGGCGTACTGCAGAAGAAGAACCAGCTACAAAATCGATAGGTTGAATAATACCTATACCAGCTCTTATCGGACACTGCCGCATCACATGCCCTGGCTGGCCACAAGCATAACAAGTATTCGATCCCCGTCGACAGTGACCTGCATGTAACTTACCATATTGGGCACACCGTGGTAACGGGGGAGTTATTTGACTGGACTCTTTTCTGTACTGAGAAACTGATGCTTTAGAATTCTGACCCGCTCCTGAAAAAGAAGACCAATCAAATCTCAGACCTGAAGACTGTGGAGGTGCACTCCCTGCCGAATGAAATGGATACCGGGAATGCTGATGTCTCTGTCCTCCCCTAAAATTTCTAACAATATCTACAGATCTAGCCCTCTTACCATGACCCCGGACACGCTCACGCTCTGTCCTCCGCTGACGCTTACGATCCTCTAAATTCTGTGCATATGCCTATATACAGGAAATATCCATACCCGGCTATAATGCAGCAGTCGTACACTCGTCAATCAAATGTGGCCCTAGACCTTCCACAAAATGATGAACTCTGTCTTCCATCTCCGCCACCATGGCTGGGGCATATCTAGCCAAAAAGTCAAAATATACACAATACTCTTGAACACTCATACTGCCCTGCTCAATGCGCAATAACCTATCTGCTCGAGCCCGTCGGACTACTGGTGGTAAATAATGACCAATAAAAGCATCCGAAAACTCTCGCCAAACTGCTGGAGCGGCATTCTCTCACCTATATAGCTCCCATGTCTGGTACCACTGAATTGCAATATCACAGAGCCTATACGAAGCTAACTCTATTGACTTGGCCCCATCTGTATGCATAAACCCTCAAGGTCCTTTGCATACCATTAATAAAATCCTAGAGGTCCATATTTTGCTTCAACACAGAAAACTCCGGAGGATCTAACCCGAGAAAAGTCTTAACCCTCGTACTACCAGCTCGGTCTACCTGATCAACATCGATTCCTTGTCACTGAGCCTGAGCAGCTACCAATCTAGTCAACAGCTGTATAGCATCCCTCATATCCTGGCCCGGTGCATCTGGCTGAGGAAATAAGGCAGATGCTGGAGGCGGGATATATGAAGTCTGGGATGGGCTCTTACTCTGAATCTCATCCCGAGTCCTAGTAGCCCGCTAGGTACGGCTAGTGGCCTCACCAGGCACTCCTTTGCCCTTCTAGGCAGCGGTAGCATTCTTGCGAGGCATCGCTGAAATCAGAACAAATAATTAGAAGGTGAACTCTTAACACATGTCCCTATCGCACGATCTAAGAGAGAAAGAATGACAATTTCCTAAATGTCCTGTAGCCTCCTGCTTATAAGTGTGGTGCACAACACACCCATAAACAAGACTCTACTAGACACGGTCTGTAGACAACCCTAGGACAGAACTGCTCTGATACCACTCCTATCACGACCCATGCCGGTTAGTTATGACAAGTGCCTGACTCCTAATGGCCAAACACCCCTATACTCGTACCTAGGTAACAAGGGCCCACAAATCACTCACTCTGAACTATATTGACTCATGAAAGGATGACATCAAAATCTGTGTACAAAATGTACTCATCTAGCTATATATACTGAAAGAATAGTTGCCGACTGGGCCACTACATATACTGTACACAAAAGAATAGGAACCGACAAGGCTACATCATTTGTCAAATACATACAACTGTCTACAGGCCTCTAATGGAATAGAAAACTGTAGAAAGGACAGAATAGGGCCCCGTCATACCCATATGCATGTACATCTACAAAGGAATGGCATACCAAAATAGACCGCAGCTCCAGATCAAATAGGGCGCACCAACTACTACTGAGTAAAGGTCCTACTGAGCGAGACCACCTGTCTGTCTACCTGTACTTGCGGGCATGAACACAGTCCCCCAAGCAATAGAGGGGGTAAATACGGACAATGCACTGAGTATGTAAGGCATAAGAACATCAAGTTCATAAGAATCATGAGAAACATTTGATATGCAAGCTAAATCTCCATATCCGAATGCATCTGTATCTGAACATCTGGAACATCTATATTACATAAAAGTGCCTCGCAGGCTGTATGATATGCATAGGTTATAATATAACTGTTAGTGTTATGGAACGTACAACCCCCCATATCCCATATGTTAGTGCCGAGGAACCTACGGCCCGGTCCATATATCTTCATCATATATATATTGTTGTGGAACGTGCAGCCCAATCCATATATCATCATCTCTGTGCACCAGCTGATCAGGTGGTAATGCGTACATAACGCCTATCCCTTTGCCCATACCCCATATACATATAATATAGCGTATATAATGCCTTCTGGTCATAGGTCAATGTGCACATATATAAATGAATGCAATGCATGAACAAACTGGATACATAGAAATCTCGGAGTGACATAAGGTCGTACTACCTCCGAGGAACATCCTTTGAGCTAACACCATCAATGACCCATGAACAGAAGGAACAATCTGTCACGACCCAACCGGAGGGCCATGACGGGCACTCGGTGCCAACCCACCCAGGCACCTCTTATCGTACATTCATATTCACATCTAGGTGAGCCACATGGCCTACGCATGATTTCTATACATCAATAATAATAATCTCATTCGGCAATAACACTTTTATATCATCATCAACAACTATGCCAATATCTATATACACAAACCGACGAGGCTAACAAAATAATATACAAAATGTGGGCCGGCAAGGCCAAAGGACATCTAGCTATGCACAACTGTCTACGAGCCTCTAAAGAGAGTATGTAACATCATATAGATGGGACAGGACCCCGCCATGCCCATATGTATATACACAAAAGAATAATACCAACGGCTGTAGCTCCAGACGAAATGGAGTGCAGTCCCTAAACAATTAATCTATGGATCAAGTCTGTCTCCCTGTCCACCTGCGGGCATGACGCAACATCCACAAACACAAGGACGTCAGTACGAATAATGTATTGAGTATGTAAAGCATAATCAATAACATAATGAAAGCATAAGAAATAACATAAGATAGACGAGTCGTGAAATGAAAGAGCTAGGTATACCTCTAGCGACGTTCGTCATATTTACTTACCCTCCTTCTAATGGGAAACTTCCATTTCATACATTCATACATTTAGAAGTATCATACCCGACCATAGAGGTTCGGTGTCTTACATACCCAACTATGATAAGGTTCGGTGTTATACATACCTGGCCCTACCAAGGCTCAGTGTTATCCGTACCCAAGTGCAGTGGTGCGCGCGCGATAAGTATCATACCCGGCCATATAAGCTCGGTGTTACATAATAGTCATGCATATGTAGGTGTCCATAAGTATCATCATCTTCACCGTTTTCATTACATCTTCCCTTAGAGGATCAACTATCATACAAATGCGGTATAGCATCGTAAAAATACCGAGAATCATGAGCTTTAGTAAATCTGGGGATAGAGTAATTTGGAAGACATTATGGAACTCATGAGAGGGTATATAGCAAAGGAATCATGCCTTAATGAAAGAAGGGTTATCCTTACATACCTCTTTGTCTTCTTAACTACTTAACGTTCACCGTCTAAGCTTGGACAATCTACATTTAGAAGGATTCATACAATAGTTAAGCCTTAATGATACTCTTAAATTCGAACTAGAATAGTTCATGATCTAATGAAAATTGGGCAGCATTTCCCCCTATTTCGTCAACTTCCACCATATTGCAAAACAACTCCTAAACAACTATAATAATATCCACAATATCATAATCAAGTAATCCCATTTTATAGAGTCTTCAAAATTCATTCTTATATTCAACTTATACTAATAAGTTCATACCAACCTTTTGAACATTCTTATACAACGCTTCCTCATCACCATTATAACCTTCTATAACAAGATTATATCCACATTATACTAAGAACCACAACTCAAGTTAGTTTACTACTCAAAAACATCATAAAAGCTACATTTAGACCTCATTTTCTACTTTCTTCTTCTACCCAAGTTGTTCAACAACTAAGCATTATTGATAACATGAAATAAGCATGAAAACTAACCTCTTATCTCGTAAGAATGGGCCTTGGAGCAAGATATCACCTTGGGTGAAAACCCTAGCTTCAACACTCAAGTTATTCTTGAAGTCCACTAACCCTAGTGAGCATTCTAATACATGAACACTTAAATTCTTGCTATTTGATCTTTGATTTCTCTTGGGTTGGAGTGGAATATGCTTGGAGAAGGTTTTAGAGTTCTCAAGACTTGTGAAAATGTGAGAAATGAAATAAAAGAACAAGGGTCAACTATTTATACAAAAAATAAAAAGCTGCCCGATGGACTTATACAAACCACTTATACGGTCCGTATAATATTATACGGTCCGTGTAAGTGGACTGTATAACACTACCATGAAAATACCCCTTTCTGTAAGGGTCATGTTATACGGACCCCCCTTATATGGACCGTATAAGTGGTCGTATAACTCACAGTTATCCAAAACTTTCTCTCGTTGATTCATTTAACTTCTAATCCTTGTGGAACCTTCTTGGCACTTTTATAACACTTCATTAACAATACAATAGGCCCTATAGCAGCCCTTCCAGACATTACCAAATAAATATTAGCTCAACTATAGCGAAAACCTTTCCAAACACGACTTACATTTCACTTCCTTCAACGAAGATAGACTCATATTCATACAACTTTGAAATCTTATGGTGCGCACTTTAAGCTATCTAATACTTCCCTTAATGTCGTAAGGATTTCATAATCACCTTAGCTCACGTTAGTCCAGTCACAAGATAAAAAATCCAGAATTTTCGAGGTGTAACACAATCATTGCGGGGTATAGGAACATCAATGACTGAAGTTCTCCTAGTACTTCTAAGAGTAGAGTAGTATGGAAGCTCGTTTACTCGCTTGTTGGTTCATGTCATAAGATCATGCCAAAAATGAAAGAAAGGACAGCCTTAACATACCTTAACGTCTCGTTAATCACTTGACGTTCTCCTTACACGTTCGCAAAGTCTACATTCAAGAGGATCATACTAAGGTTAGGTCTAGAAGACACTACTTAAGTTCCAACTAGCGTAATTAAAGGATTAACGAAATTTGGGCAGCATTTCCTCTGTTTTATCGACTTTCGCTATATCATAAAACAGCTCCCAATCAACAATGACATTATCATAAATTTCGTAATTAAGAGACTTCATTACATGCCCAAAACTCCTTTTAATAATCAACACACAACAACAATTTCAATACAGCTCTATATACACTCGTACACCACACTTCCTCATCATCACTACTACCATTCATAGCAAGATATACCTAAAGTACTCCAACAATTACAACTCAAGGTAATCTACTACTCCTAATATCATCAAATCCACATTTCAACTTCCTTTTTCACTTTCTTTCCTCAACCAAGTTGATTTCAATCAAACATTCTCAATAATAAAAAGATAGACATGAAAACTAACGTTTTATCACTTGGGAACAAGCCTTGGATCAAATTATTCCACTTAAGTGGAACCCCAACTTCAACACCCAAGGAATTCTTGAATTCTACAAACCCTAGTGGGTCTTCCAACACTTGAATCTCTTGATTCTTGCTATTTGATCTATGATCTCTCTTGGGTTTGTGTGGATATGTTTGGAGGAAGGTTCTAGAGCTCTTAAGACTTGGGGAAATATTGGAAATTAAATGAATGAACAAGGGTCGTCCATATATAAAAAAAATAAAAACTGGCCCGACCCGATTATACGGCCATTTATACGGTCCGTATAATCCCAACATGGGTTACTTTTCATAAATTTCTTCAGGATGAGATTCCAAATTTCAAACAATCTGACATTCTACCATTCTTTTAGAGCTTCATATGAGCCATAGGTATATTGGAATGATGACTAATACCATATGCAAATTAAATCCATACTAACTGGTCATCCTAATTTTCTTCAAGATTCTAAATCCTTCTCCGCGACAAATGGAGTAACATATGATAAAGTGGAACCTGGGTCAATCAGTGCATATACATAAAAGGAGGAGACTAATAATATGCCTGTGATGATATCAGGAGACGACTCACGATCTTGACTACTAGCCAATGCATAAACGCGGTGCTGAGGCCCACTCGAGCTAGACGCTCCACTCCTCCCTCTACCACGTCCTGCTAGTGTCTAAGAACCTTGCCCGGAAGGGCGTGCTACAGAAAAAGAACCAGCTACGGACCCGATAGGCTAAATAATACCTGCACCATCTCTCATCGGACACTGCCGCATCACATGCCCTGGCTGGCCACAAGCATAACAAGTATCTAATCCCCGTCGACACTGACCTACGTGTAACTTACCACACTGGACACGCCATGGTAATGGGGGCCTCATCTGACTGGACTCTGTTTTGTATTGAGAACCTGATGCTGCCGAACTCTGACCCAATCCTGAATAAGAAGACCGAACAAATCTCGGACCTGAAAACCGCGGAGGTGCACTCCTTGCTGAATGAAATGGATACCGGGAATGCTGATATCTCTGTCCTCCCCTAAACTCACCAACCATATCCAGAGATACAGCCCTCTTACTATGACCCCGGTCACGCTCATGCTCTGTCCTCCATTGACGCTTACGATCCTCTAAATTCTATGCATATGCTTGTATACGGGAAATATCCATACCCAACTGTAATGCAGCGGTCGTACACACGTCAATAAAATGTGGCCCTAGACCTGCCACGAAATGATGAACTCTATCCTTCATCTCCGCCACCATGGCTGGGGTATATCTAGCCAAAGAATCAAAATACACACAATACTCTTAAACACTCACACTGCCCTGCTTAATACGCAAGAACCTATCTGCTCGGGCCCGTCGGACTTTTGGTGGTAAATAATGGCGAATAAAAGCATCCAAAAACTCTCACCAAATGGTTGGAGGGGAATTCTCTCCCCTAGATAGCTCCCATGTCTACTACCATTATACTGCAATATCACGGAGCCTATACAAACCTAACTCCACTGACTCGACTTCATCCGCGTGCATAACCCTCAAGGTCCTCTGCATACTATCAATAAAGTCTAGGGGGTCCATATTTTTCTTCAACACATAAAACGCTGGAGGATCTAACCCAAGCAAAGTTTTAACCCTCGTACTACAAGCTCGGTCTACCTGATCAACACTAACTCCCTGCCGCGGAGCCTGAGCGGCTACCAAACTAGTCAACACCTGTATAGCATCCCGCATATCCTTGCCCGGTGCATCTGGCTGGGATACTGGGGCAGGTGCTGGAGGTGGGGTATGTGAAGTCTGCGATGGGCTCTCCCTCTAAATCTCATCCAGAGTCTTAGTAGCGCACAGAGTACGACTAGTGGCCTCACCAGCCACTCCCTTACCTTTATGGGAAGTTGTAACTTTCCTGCGAGGTATCGCTAAAATCTAAACAAATCATTAGAAGGCGAAGTTTTAACACATGGCTCTATCGCACGATCTAAGGGAGAAAGGATGACAATTTCCTAAATGTCCTACAGCCTCCTGTTTATAAGTGTGGTGCACAACAAACCCATAAATAAGACTCTACTACACACAGTCTATAGACAACCCTAGGATGGAATCGCTCTGATACCACTTTTGTCACGACCCATGTCGGTGAGTCATGACGAGTGCCTAATCCCTAATGGCCAAACACCCCTATACTCGTACCTGGTTAACAAGAGCCCATAAAACACTCATTCTGAACTATACTGACTCATGAATAGATGACATCATGAACTCTGTACAAAGTGTACTCATATATATATATATATATATATACTGAAAGAACAGTGCAAGCCGACTAGGCCGCTACATGTGCTGTACACAAAAGAATAGGAGCCGACAAGGCTACATCATCTGTCAAATACATACAACTTTCTACAGACCTCTAACGGAATAGAAAACTGTAGGTTGGACGGGACCAGGCCCCATCATACCCATATGCATATACATCTCCAGAAGAATGGCATACAAAAATAGACTACAGCTCCAGATCAAATGGACCACACCAACTACTGCTGAGTAAAGGTCCTACTGAGCGGGACCACCTGTCTGTCTACCTGTAGCATGAATGCAGTCCCCCAAGCAATAGGGGAGTCAGTACGGACAATGTACTGAGTATGTAAGGCATAAGAACATCAAGAACATAAGAATCATAAGAGACATCTGAACATGAAAGCTAAATCTCCATATCCGAATGCATCTGTAACTGAACATCTGGAACATCTATATAACATAAAAGTGCCACACAAGCTGCATGATATGCATAGGTAATTATATAGTTATTAGTACTGTAGAACACACAGCCCGATCCATATCCCGTATGTTAGCGCCGAGTAACGTACGATCCGATCCATATATCATATAACAGTGTCGAGGAATGTACGGCCCGATCCATATATCATCATCATCACTATGCACCAGCTGATCAGGTGGTAATGCGTATATAACACCTATCTCTTTCCCCATACCCCATATACATATAATATACGCGTATGTAACATCTTCTGGTCATAGGTCAAGGTGCATATACATAAATGAATGCAATGCATGAATAAACTGAATACATAGAATTCTCGGAGCGACATAAGGTCATACTATCTCTTATGAACATCTTTTGAGCTAACATCATCAGTGACCCATGAACAAAGGAACAATCAATGCGGGGTATATGAACATCAAAACTGAAGTATTCCTAGTACTTCTAAGAGTAGAGTAACATGGAAGCTCGTTTACTCGCTAATTGGTTCATATCATAAGATCATGCCAAAATGGAAGAAGGGACAACCTTAACATACCTTAACGTCTCCTTAATCACTTGTAGTTCTCCTTCTACATTCGCAAAGTCTACATTCAAGAGGATCATACTACGGTTAGGTCTAGAAGACACTACTTAAGTTCCAACTAGCGTAATTAATGGATTAACGAAATTTGAGCAGCTTTTCCTCTGTTTTATCAACTTTCACTATATCATTAAATAGCTCCCAATCAACAATGACATTATCATCAATATCATAATTAAGAGACTTCATTACATGCCCAAAACTCCTTTTCATAATCAACACACAACAATAATTTCGATACCACTCTATATACGTTCGTATACCACACTTCCTCATCATCATTACTACCATTCATAGCAAGATTATACCAAAGTACTCCAACACTTACAACTCAAATTAATCTACTACTCCTAATATCATTAAATCCACATTTAAACTTCCTTTTTCACTTTCTTTCCTCAAACAAGTTGACTACAACCAAACATTCTTAATAATACGAAGATAGACATGAAAACTAACCTTTTATCACATAGGAATGAGCTTTGGATCAAATTATTCCTCTTAAGTAAAACCCCAAACTTCAACACCCAAGGAACTCTTGAATCCTACAACCATAGTGAGTCTCCCAACAGTTGAATATCTTGATTCTTGATATTTGATCTTTAATTTCTCTTGGGTTTGAGTGGAATATGCTTGGAAGAAGGTTCTAGAGCTTTTAAGAGTTGGGGAAAGTGGGAAATTAAAAAAAAACAAGGGTCATCCATATATATAAAAAAGAAAACTAGCTCGATCCGATTATACGACCAATTATACGGGCCGTATAAGTGGATCGTATAATCCCACCAAAGGGTTACCCATTTTTGAAATGGTTCTACGGACCATTATACGGGCCGTATAAATTATACGGTCCATATAAATGGCCGTACAATCCATATTTTCCCAAAATTTATTCTCGTCGATTCATTCAACCTCCAATCCTTATGGAACCTTATTAGAACTTGCATAACACTTAATTAACCATCTAAGGGGCCCTATAACTCCCCCTTAAGAAATCACTAAACAAATTTTAGCTCACTTGAGCGAAACCTTCCCAAACATGATTTACATTCCACTTCCTTCAACGAACATAGTTTAATTGATTCATATGACTTCAAAATCTTACGGTACGCGCTTAAAGTCATAAAATACTCTCTTAATCTCGTAAGGACTTCATGTTCACCTAAAGCTCGCATTGTTCTACTCACAATGCAATTGTCCGAACCTCCGAGATGTAACATTATCAGTCATTTTTCTCAATATCCTCTTAATATTTTTGTTGGCTGCTTCAGTGGCTTCATTCATTTGTGGCTGGTAGGCTGTTGAGTTTCGGTGAGTGATCTTGAATTGCTCACAGATATCCTTTATCAAGTGGCTATTCAAATTTGCTCCATTGTCTGTTATGATGGACTCGGTTATACTGAATCGGCATGTGATGTGGTTTCCCACGAAGTTAGCTACCACTTTTTTTGTTACTGATTGGTGAGACCTTGCTTCCACCCACTTGGCAAAGTAGTCAATGGCAACAAAAATGAACCGGTTGCCATTTGAAGCTGTAGGTTCAATGGGTCCAATTACATCCATACCCCAAGCAACAAATGGCCATGGTGAGCTCATAGCATTAAGCTCACTTGGAGAGACCTTGATAAGATCACCATGGATTTGGCATTGATGGCATCTTTGCACATATTTGCAGCAATCACTTTCCATGGTCATCCAATAGTATCCAGCTCGTAGAATCTTCTTTGGCAGTACAAATCCATTCATATGGGGTCCACATGTCTTGGTATGTACTTCTTCTAGAAGTTTGGAGGCTTCGATGGTATCTACACATCGAAGCAGACCCAAATCCGGAGTTAGTTTGTATAGCACTTCTTTGTTTAGGAAGAAACCATTTGCCATTCTTTTCATGGTCTTCTTTTGTACGTTTGTGATACCTTTGGGGTATCCCTGCCCCTCCAAGTATATTTTGATGTCATTATACCATGGCTTTCCATCTGGCTCAGCCTCCATGTGAAAACAGTGGGCATGCTCCTCTTTCAAGCTTATTATTACACCTCGTAGTTTGGACGTTGGGTTCCGTAGGTGTCAACCGCTTAATTACGAAATCTGGAGTGACATGCGCCTATTTTATGGTTATAAAGGTTTACGATCATGTATGAAGAGTATTGGAAGGATTGGAGGTCAAGTGGGCGGAAGACGAAAAATTGGACGAACTGGGCAGAATTGCCCTTCGCGTTCGCGATGGCCATGGAAATTCCAGACCATCGCGTTCGCGAAAGGACCTCGCATTCGTGAAGGTCAATTATTGAGTCGGTTTCCACCGACTGTGACCACCTATATAAAGGGGTAAAACCCCCTTTTCACCAGATTTTGTCCAAAAAAAAAACTCAGAAATCAGAAGAGAGAGTGAGGGTATCAAAAAGTGAGCAATTTTCAAGTGGCGGAATATTAGTTTAGGTTCGCATAGCGCGTGGGTGTGATTGTAGTCTTGTTTTGCGATGGGTTCGATTTGGATTCTAGGCGAACACTGAAGATATTTTGTCCTAGTAAGAATAAGGTGTGAATCTCTCCCTATTGATATTGCTTTAGGTTTATTTATGGAAATAGAGCGATTAAATGGTTGTATGATGAAGTAGTTGGTTGAAAAATCGAATAAACATCATATGAGATGTCTTGTGGAGTATGTTGATGTTAGTGATGATGTTCTTGTTGTCGTTGTTGGTTGTTGGTAACTATGATCTCCGGCTAAGGATATAAACAGGGAAGATGCTGCCGAAAGTTTTGTAGATTCTAGGAAGAGTTGATTTAAAGGCTTAAGATAAGTACTTGATAACGAGCCTAACAATAGTATGAATTCCCTTGATTGTAGATTTGCGAGTCCGAGAAGTAGAAGTTGAGCGAACGGATAAGCTTCAAGGTATGTAAAGCTATCCCTTCTTTCTTCTTTGGCATGAATTATATAAAATTAGCAAATGACAAACACATATGACTTCAATGAACTCTAGTTCTCAGTAGTGCTTGACATGACAGTTGTCTTTGGTTCCCCAAGTGTTGGTTCATTCTATATATTCTCTCGAGTCCCAAATGATGATTCAGTTTGTACATGATTTCTCCTAATATAATATTCATGCACATTTTCATTGCATTATTTCACCGAGTCCCTCACTAGAGGGTCGGGTTTGGTATATATTATATTTCACCGAGTCTGTCACGACCCGACTAGGGGGCCGCGACGAGCACCCGGTGCTAGCCCACCCGGGCACCCTCTTAGCTCTCTTATGGTTACATCTAGGTGAGCCACATAATTAGACATGCATTTCCATTCATTCATCAAACTAGTCCCATTGGACGACATTACCATTATATCATAATTGGCATTTATGCCACATCAATGTACATGGGCCAACGTGGCCGACAAAATGATATACAACATATAGGCCGACAAGGCCAGACATAACTAACCACATACACGTGACTACGAGCCTCTAAGAATAGTATGATATATCACATGAGTGGGACAGGACCCCGCTATGCCCATAATTATATACACAAAAGAATAGGTACCCCAAAAAGGTATGGCTCCGAAGGAAGTGGAGCTCTCTATGCAATCTCAGAATAAGCAGCTATGGATCAAGTCTGTCTCCCTGTGCACCTGCGGGCATGACGCAACGTCCACAAACAAAAGGACGTCAGTACGAAAAATGTACTGAGTATGTAAAGCATGATCAACATTGATATAGAAACATAATAAACAACATATGAAGTAGCATAGGAGTGGAGACAATAATATCATCCTCATAGCACTTACTTGCCTTTCATAGGGACTTCCCATTTCTCACACATACTCATGCCATATTTGTGCTCGTATTCGTATCCATATACATGTCCTTATCCGTATTCTTATACATAGTCTTATCACATTCATATTCATATTATAAACATAGTAATTTTATATACATAACATTTGCATAGCATACGCGACCTCATAGGATTGGTGTTTCATACATGCTTGGCCAACCAAGGCTCAAGGTCATACATACCTGGCCCTACCAAGGCATCAGGGTTATCCGTACCATCTGCACAGGTGTGCGCGCGTTACGTAATCATATGCATACTTTATACATATTCATATACATATATTCTTACCCGGCATTATAAGCTCGGGGTTTCATTATAGCCCTTCATAGGCACATATAAGAATACTAGCCCGTAGGCACCTTTAACATCATTATTATTACCATCGTCATCACTATCATCATCATTTTCGCTACATTTGTATCTTAGGCTTACTCGTCATATGAGGGGCGTAGTACAATCGTAGTACATATCAAGGATCGTGAGCTTATGAGCTCGGAATATCAATCATTTGGAAACAACATACTGATATAGAGGAATTAGGAATTTGGCCAAGAAACCATGCCTTATGAAAGAAGGGTTATGTCACACCCCGACCTTACTAGGGTGTGATGGGCACCCAACCCTTACTTAGGGCCGAGCGAACCCTCAGACTTTTGCTGCACATAAAGTTACGCCAAACTTTTAAATCAAATCAGATAAAATACATAGCAAATTTTTTTTTTTTTTTCACAAATATTCTTTTCAGAAATATTCCTTCTCGAATCTTCCAAGCGAACAAATTTGTAGTCATACACAATTCAATACACAACACAGACCAACATATCGGCTGATGGAGCCGCTTACAGACTGACACACCATACCCACGACGCTGTCTGCAAAGTCTCTAACATCATACAGAAACCATAACACGCATACCAAACCCTGACACGGCAGTCCTCCAGGAGCAATTGGAGTTCGCCACCACTGCTGAAATATCTTTTATAGTGTCCTTATCTCGTCTGGGAGTACCTGCGCGGCATGAAACGCAGCCCCCCAAAGAACCGGGGGTCAGTACGGAATATGTACTGAGTATGTAAGACATAGAATACAGAAAGCAGAACCATAATCGAAACAAACAGTACCAAGGGTGAGCATATTATCCAGATTGCCAAATTACTTACTTCTCAGACACAGATCATACAGATCAATACCGACCATACAGACCAACACAGACCGTACCGACCAATACAGATCATACAGACCGTACCAATCATACAGAGCGTAACAAAATCATACAGAGCATACAGAATGCCGACATACTTACTTTCCAGACACAGATCGCACATACCGATACCAGATGTCAGAAGGAGTGTGGCACGTACAGAATGCACAGATAAGGTCATACGTCAGACGGAGTACAGAACGTACTGAATACTCAGATGATGTCATATATCGGACGGTATACAGAACGTACAGATTACTCAGATAATGTCATATATCGGACGGAATACAGAACATACAGATTACTCAGATAATATCATATATCGGACGGAATACAGAACGTACAGATTACTCAGATGATGTCATATATCGGACGGAATACAGAACGTACAGATGATGTCATATATCGGACAGAATGCAGAACATACAGAATACTCAGAAGATGTCAGAACATACAGAATACTCAGAATCATATGTCACATATGCGTATAACAGAACCCGGCCCTGTGATAAGGGACGCGGTAAACAGAATCATCATATATCAAATTCATGTATCATATATGCATATATCAGAACCCGACCCTCCAGTGAGGGGTGCGGTAACAGAGCCCGGCCCTCTAGTACGGGACGCGGTGAACAGACAGATCATATGCCATCCTGGCCACCACCCCATATCATCATATCATCATACCATATAACAGAGCCCGGCCCGCCTATGAGGAATGCGGTGAACAATGCAGAGGAATGCGCACAATAACAGAACCTGGCCCGGGACGCAGTGAATCATATCGTAGCGGACACACGAGGACATAACAGAACCTGGCCCGGGACGCAGTGAAAGATACATTGAGTCATGCACGAGCAGAGTCGTGAGAAACCACATGCATAGGAATCAGGACTCGACAGACCAGTATACTTACCGATACCTGGGGGCTCGGAACAAATTTCTGGTCAATCCGACGTAGTATGAGAAAGTTATGTGCGTTCGAAGTACAGAACGCTGTATAAGCGTTTCAGAAGCCTTTTTCGGGGAATCAGAGTCATAGTCATATCAGACACCTTCAGATGTCCTTACGAATCAGATCAAATAGAGATTTTTGGAACCATACTTACGTATAAGAAAAATTTAGACGTCTTAATACAGAAACCTCTTCGAACATTTCAGAGCAATCCGAGATCGTATACGGAAGTTAGGGACATTAAATCTTACAGAAGTTCTCGAACCAGGATAAACATATCAGAATGCTCTTATCAGGATACTGATTTCGGAATTCTCATATCAGGATACTTATATCGGAATACTTATATCAGCATACTTACATCAAAATACTTATATCAAAATACTCATATCGACACACTTATATCAGAAGACTGATATCAAAATGCTTATATCAAGACACTTATATCAAAATACTTATATCAGAATACTTGTACCAAAATACTTATATCAAGGGATGAACTAGGATCACAAACTCAGGTCAAGAAGTGAATTAGAATCATAATCAGACTCAGCATCACAGAACAGAGTTACCCCAAGGCAGCATATCACATTATACCTTACTTGGCTCTAGGACATGCCAAAGAAAGAAAGGGTAAGCCTTACATACCTGTGCCGCGACCAACTAGTTACGCTTGTGCATCCAATTTGTTTGCCTACATGCAAGAGAGTTCATCCATTCATTAGTTCCTTCGTCAAGTACTTGCCTCACCCTTTCAATACATTCATTTATATTCTGCCGAAATTTCGGCAGCATCTCCCCTGTAAATGTACCAACCCCGAGAATATGGCTCGGCCCAATTCAACAACAACCCAACCAACAACCAAGCTATGGCATCAATAATCAATTCAAGAATACATTCTAACATTAAACGCTCTTTTTACATAATCCGACAACATTCACAATATTCCAACTAATATCAACGTTTATGCATTCGATTACTAATCCAAGACCATTCAAACAATATTCACGAATGCTTTAAACAATTGACACAATTTTTCAAACAACCCAACAATGCACCATGGAACCCGAAATCTTCCAACTTCCATGGGAACCATCACAACACATTTCTTTCTTCAAACTTCACAAACTACACCAACAAACCACACTTTAACAACATTATTATCATGATTACAAGAAACTACATTTAATTCAAATTGGCTTCCAAAAACAGCCCGCAACAATTACGACACCATCTTAGATCATTAAGCTCTCATTTACATCACATAATCCACAACACAACGACCCAAACATACTAAATAAAATTAGTTCATTCTTTGACATACAAAACAGTCCATTTTCGGCCAGCCCTTCAACACACACATTCCATAATTTTCATCCATTTTTTGTACATCACAACAACACATAATGATGCTAAATACACTTAATTCATCATTTCTACACACCACACACACACACGGATACACACACTAATCTCAACTCCAACTTGAATCATCAAGTTCTCATTTTCATCATAGGATACTTATCAACAACAATCATATTACCATATAAAAATTATTCCATTTTTTCCCTACACAACATGTACACACACGGCCAAGCCTCCAACATGCATGTTTTCATGCTTCTCTTCCATTTCCACATACCACAACATACACAAACCATTTATAACATATAAGAGAGGATTAATTCTTACCTTTTCCTCCCAACTTCTTTACTCAACCAAAGTGCGGAAAACAATGAAACGGATGGCCTATCTTCTGAAACAATTATACCACGTTGTAGAGGACCCTTGAATTAGTAGGAATACCACAAGAAAATTATTTTAGGAGCAAAATTTCAAGGGGCAAAAATTGGAGAGCTTGGCCGAAATGGCCATGGTTGTGGGTCCCCTTCTTTCTTTGTTTCCTTTTTCTTGAAAATTCTAGAATTAAAATGAAAATTTTGTCTTCCTTTCAAGACTTAATCATATATATATATATATGTAAGCTCCCTACATGTGAGGGGCACATGCCCCTCTCTAGAGGTTTCTTTCATTTTTTTTCCATTTTTTTTTTTTGGATTTTCCTTTAAAGTTGGTCAAAGAAGACCATTTGTCTTCTTAAGCAAGTTTTGACCCCTTCTTCTCTTTAATTCACAAATAGCCCTTATAGTTAATAAAATTTGGACATGCACCATGCATGTCACACGGCCAACATGGCCATTTCATGAACTTCTTGGACCTTGCAAAATTCCCATTTTGCCCCTATTCTTTCCGCAATATTTCCATAGGCCATTTTGCGAATTTCTCTTCTTGTCCTTAGCCTCTCACAATATTTCCATACTAATAACAGTCATAAATAATATTTATAACAACTTGTGCATTAATATAATTTTCAAATTGGTTTCGCCCTTAACTTCCCACGACGACTCTGAATTATCCAAACGTACAAAATACGGGCTATAACATCAGCCTTACATACCTTATCGTCGGATTACTCTACACTTGCACGTACTCCTTCGATGCTCACGTTTCTACCTTCATTAGGATCATACTATCATTAGCACCGATAACTAGTACACATGGCTAAAGCTAGAGAAAATCGGACAGCATCTCCTTTATTTATACAACATTTGTCCATATCGTAATTCAACTCTCAAACGTCAACAATACATTCATAATGTCATATCAATGGCCATTAATCATCTACATTATCCACAATCATGATTCAATTCAAACTATTTCTCAAAACGTCACTATTCATCATTCATAACCCATTTTGCTATTCTCTTCTAATGACCAAGCATTTCAACTCTCAAATACCTTAAACAACATATAAGTATCATGAATCTTACCTTAGAAGTTGTAGGAACAAGCCTTAGTCGATAATAATCCACTTTGATCAAAACCCTAGTTTTCCTCCATTTGGATTTCTTGACTTTGGATGATCTTTGATGGGTTCTTACTCTTGATTCACTTGTTTATGTTGTTAATCACTACAAACCCTTGAAAACTTATGAAATAGATATAGAGAGATGTTTTAGAGAAAGGGGTGTGGAAGGGAAATGAAATGAAATAACCTTGGTCCCTTACATTTATTGAGCAAATCTGTCCCGACCAAAATATACGGACCAACATACGGTCCGTATAAATTGTACGGGCCGTATGTCTGGCCGTACTTTTGGTCCAGAAACTTTTGGCCATTCTGGGTTGATTATACGGTCCAGACATACGGACCGTATAAATTATACGGCCAGTATGTTTGGCCGTATAATCCCCAGTGATTCCGAACTTCGATTCGTCGATTCGTTTTGTCTCCAATCCCTATGGAACCTTCTTAACACTTGTTCAACACTTCATTAGCAATCTAAGGGACGTTATCATACTTCTCTGAAACATCATTAAGTGCCCATTAAGTCGTTACTCGTATTTCCTTCCCGATACTTATCAAATACTTTGCCTTCTCTTGGCAATCCTCTTCCCCCATCTCTAACATATTTAAAATCTTATCTAGAGTCGTCGAATGCCATCGCTTATCCATGAACATATTGTGTACTCGTACTCCTTTCTAGTTCATTCACTTGCGTACCAACGGAAGATTTTCCGAGGTGTAACATTCTCCCCCCCTTAAGAACATTCGTCCTCGAATGTTAAAGTGTTCGGGAATCCTATAAAAATTTCGCCAGAGTTTCCCCTATAATATGGCACTATCACCCTGTCACAACAACCAATAATATCGATGCCTCACAGGGCCACAATATAATAGCATAAAAATTTGGCCACACACGACCCAAGAACATAACAGGAAAGCATACATACCTTAGAATCTTGACACCTCATCTTGGACTTATTCCAAGGGCTGAAATAAATGTGGGTATTTGGATCGCATATTCTCTTCCTCTTCCCATGTCATTTCCTCTCGATTGTTATTCCTTCACAAAACTTTAACTGAGGCCACTTCTTTGTTTCTAAGCCTCCGTACTTGCCTATCTAATATGGCAATGGGTGTTTCATCATAAGTTAACCTTTCTGTCACTTGAACATCATTTACTGGGACTATCCTCGTAGGATCCCCAACACATTTACGAAGCATCGAGACATGGAAAACTGGATGGACTGACTCCAAATCGGGAGGTAAATCTAACTCATAGGCCACTTTGCCTATTTTATGCACGATTTCATATGGCCCAATATACCGGGGACTGAGCTTCCCCTTTTTGCCAAATCTCATTACGCCCTTCATCGGCCACACTTTTAAGAATACCCAATCTTTCACTTCGAACTCTAAGTCCCTTCGACGATTATCCTCATAGGACTTTTGACGACTTTGAGCCGCTAGCAACCGATCTTGTATGAGCTTAACTTTCTCTATTGCTTGCTGGACCAAGTCCGACCCTATCAATTTAGTCTCTCCGGTTTCAAACCACCCAATTGGGGATCTACACTTTCACCCATATAGAGCTTCATACGGTGCCATTTGAATGCTGGAATGGTAACTATTATTGTAAGCAAATTCAATGAGTGACAAATGATCATCCCAATTTCCTCCAAAATCTAACATACATGCTCCCAACATATCCTCAAGAGTCTGAATGGTGCGTTCAGCTTGCCCATCGGTCTGCGGATGAAACGCCGTACTAAGGCGCACTTGGGTCCCTAAACCCTCTTGGAAAGACTCCCAAAACTTAGCTGTAAACTGAGTCCCTCTATCGGAGATAATAGATACCGGAACGTCATGGAGTCTCACTATCTCTCTAAGATAAAGCTTGGCATAATCTTCTGCCACATAGGTCGTTCTGACCGGTAAGAAATGAGCTGACTTTGTGAGTCTATCCACAATCACCCATATGGAATCATACTTACGTCGAGAACGGGGTAAGCCTGAAATGAAGTCCATGTTAATCACTTCCCACTTCCAAGTCGGGATCTCTATAGCTTGCAACAATCCACCCGACTTTTGGTGCTCGATTTTCACTTGTTGGCAATTAGGACATTGAGCTACAAACTCCGCTATATCCCTCTTCATTCCATTCCACCAGTATATGGACTTAAGATCATGATACATCTTCGTCGCTCCGGGGTGAACGGAGTAACGGGAACAATGAGCTTCTCTCAAAATCTGGTGGCGTAAACTTGCCACATCAGGGACACATAATCTGCCTCGGCATCGGAGAACTCTGTCTCCTGAAATATCAAATGATGACTCCTCTTTCTGAGGGAATGTATCTCAGTACTGCATTAGCATGGGATCCTCATATTGTCGCTCCTTCACCTCTGCTACTAGCGATGAGACTGTAAAATTCTGAATAGTAGCTCCGCTGCTACCTGAGTCCACTACTCGGACTCCTAGGCTAGCTAACTGTTGGAGCTCACGGGCCATTTCTCTCTTCTCTGATCGTACATCACATAGACTTCCCATCGATCTACGGCTAAGAGCATTAGCCACAACATTTTCCTTTCTGGGGTGATACAAAATATCAACATCATAGTCTTTTAGCAATTCTAACCATCGTCGTTGCCGCAGATTTAACTCTTTCTGCTTGAAGATATACTGAAGGCTCTTATGATCTGTGTAAATATCCACGTGAACACCATATAAATAATGTCTCCATATCTTTAATGTATGAACCACCGCGGCCAATGCTAGATCATGGGTAGGATAATTCTGCTCATGTTTCCGCAATTGCCTTGAGGCATACGCAATCACCTTGCCATGTTGCATCAATACACAGCCTACCCCAACACCTAAAGCATCTCAATAAACGACATATCCTTCCAATCCCTCTGGAAGTGTCAAGACTGGGGCGGGAGTCAATATACCCTTTAACTCTTGGAAACTACGTTCGCAAGCATCTGTCCATTGAAACCTTGCCGATTTCTGGGTCAACTTTGTGAGCGGTGCCGAAATAGAAGAAAAACCTTCAACGAACCTCCTGTAATAACCTGCTAAGCCCAGAAAACTACGAACCTCCGTAGGAGTTGTGGGCCTTGGCCAAGTCATCACAGCCTCAATCTTTTGGCTATCCACTCGAATACCATCGGCTGCAATAATATGCCCTAGGAATGCCACTGAGTTCAACCAGAACTCGCATTTGAAAAACTTTGCAAACAACTCTCGAGTTTGAAGAACTCCAAGGAAAATACGCAAATGATCCGCGTGTTCTTCCTCAGATCTAGAATACACCAAGATATCGTCGATGAATACAATCACGAACAAATCCAGAAAGGGCCTGAACACATCGTTCATCAAGTCCATGAACACTGCCGGCGCATTGGTTAGCCCAAATGACATTACTCGGAACTCAAAATGGTCGTGTCTCGTTCTGAAGGCTGTCTTAGGGATATCTTTATCCCTAACTCTCACTTGGTGATACCCGGACCTCAAATCGATCTTTGAAAACCATTTGGCACCTTGCAACTGATCAAATAAATCATCAATCCTCGGAAGAGGATATTTGTTCTTAATCGTCACTTTATTCAATTGTCGATAATCAATGCACATTCTCAACGAGCCATCTTTCTTTCGGACAAACAATACGGGTGCTCCCCACGGGGATGAACTAGGCCTAATAAAGCCTTTCTCAAGCAAGTCTTTCAATTGCTCTTTTAATTCCTTCAGTTCTACGGGTGCCATTCTATATGGGGGAATAGATATAGGCTTAGTGCCTGGCAACACATCAATAGCAAAGTCAATCTCCCGCTCGGGAGGAAGGCCTGGAAGCTCTTCCGGGAACACATCCGAAAATTCATTTACTACGAGAACCGACTGAAGAGTTGGCGATTCAGCTTCTATATCTTGAACTCGCACTAGATGATAAATACAACCTTTTGTGATCATTTTCCTTGCCTTTAGGTAGGAAATGAACCTACCTTTTGGTGACGCTGTATTCCATTTCCATTCTAAGACTGGTTCTCCCAGAAATTGGAAACGAACCATTTTCATTCTACAATCAACATTGGTATAGAAAGAAGCCAACCAATCCATGCCCATAATGACATCAAAATCTACTATTTCTAGCTCATGCAAGTCAATCATGGTACGACGATCACAAATCACAATCACACAATTTCTATATACTCGGCTAGCTATTACCGATTCACCCACGGGTGTAGACACCTCAAAAGGTTTGATCGACTCCGGCTCGACTCTAAATCGACCAGCAATATATGGAGTAACATATGACAATGTGGAGCCCGGATCAATTAAAGCATATACATCATGAGAGAATACCGATAATATACCTGTGACCACGTCAGGGGAAGACTCAAGATCTTGGCGTCCAGCCAAAGCATAAATACGGTGCTGAGGACCGCTAGAACTGGGAGCTCTGCCTCTGCCTCTACCATGGCCGACTGACGCATGTGAACCTGGCCTCGTAGGGCGTACAGATGCTGAAGATCCTGCTACCGACCCTGATAGCTGGGTTCTACCTCTACCATGTACTGAGGGGCAATCACGCATGATATGGCCTGGTCGGCCACATGAATAGCAAACATCTGAACCTGATCGGCATTGACCCTAATGCGACTTCCCACACTGGGAACATCGTGGCACGGGTGGCCTCACCTGACTCGAATCACCCCTAAACTGGGACCCTGAAAAACTCGGACTCGGCCCTGAACGGGCAGATCTATCAAATCTCTGGCCTGAAAACTGTGGAGGTGCACTGGTCATAGAATATCCTGAATGCCTGGGAACCTGCTGCCAGTGTCCACCTCTAAACGCGCTCATCGGACCCGAAGATCTAGCCCTCTTGTTATGTCCCCGATCTTGCTCACGTTCACACCTCTACTGTTGTAAACTTTCTTCTAAGTTCTGAGTGTGGGCCTAAATGCATGTAATATCCATACCGTCCTGAAGGGACGCAGTCAAACACTTATCCATCAAATGTGGCCCTAGGCCTTTAACAAATCGGTGTACCCGGTCACCCATATCCGCTACCATGGCTGAAGCGTACCTAGCCAAGGAGTTGAAGTGGAGACTGTACTCTAGAGCACTCATGCTACCTTGCCTCAAATTTAAGAATTTATCGGTTCTAGCTCGCCGGACTTCTGGAGGCGTATAATGAAAGAGAAAAGCATCAACAAACTCTTGCCATACCGGGGGAGGTGCATTGGCTCCCCGTGAAGCCATCCAGACTGTATACCACTGGATCGAGACATCTCTCAATCTATATGACGTTAACTCCACCGACTTGGTGTCTGAAGCATGTATCAATCGAAGCGTCCTCAACATACCATCAATAAAGTCCTGGGGGTCCTCCTCCGACTTTGACCAAAAGAATTCCGGAGGGTTTAAAGTAATGAAGTCACGGGCCCCTGCACTAACAGCCCTGTCACCCTGCCCTGTATTTTGCCGCTGAGTCTGAGCATCAACCAACTGTGTAAGCAAATGTATGGCCTCTTTTACATCTTGGCCCGAAGCATCTGGTAGAGGAGCTGGAGGTGCTGGAGCTGGGGCTGAAGATCCCTCACGCTCCTCAGTAATAGGCACTGTCTGGGAGGACTGAGATTGAGCCACACTCTGGGACTCACATTCCTCTACTACCGGTGGTGGTGCTCTTTCAGCCCGCTTTTCCGCCACCGTCTTGCCCTTTTGGGCTGTCGTAGTCTTTCTCTTTACAGGCATTCTCTGAAATACACAACACACGATTAAGGAACAAGAATTTCTTACATCATAGCTCTATTGCATGATTCTTATGAAGAAAGAAGGTCATTTATTCCAAAAATGTCTGCAGCTTCCTGTTTATAAGTGTGGCACGCAACACACCCATAACCAAGACTCTACTAGACACGACTCGTAGACACACCCTAGGACTGAACTGCTCTGATACCACTTTTGTCACGACCCAACTAGGGCCGCGACGAGCACCCGGTGCTACCCCACCCGGGCACCCTTTTAACATACTTTCACATAATGTCTAGGTGAGCCATAAATCAAATCAGGCATTCTAGCCATCAATCATACTAGTCCCAATTGGACGACAACATTTCTTATATCATCATAGGCATCTATGCCACATCAATGTACATGGGCCGACAAGGCCAACAAAATGACATACAAAAATATAGGCTGACAAGACCAAACACATCTAACCACATACACATGTCTACGAGCCTCTAAGAAGGTTATAACATATCACATGAGTGGGATAGGACCCCGCTAAGCCCATAATTATGTACACAAAAGAATAAGTACCCAAAAGCTATAGCTCCGAATGAAATAGAGCTCTGCTATATAGTCCCTGAAAATATAGCTATGGATCAAGCATGTCTCCCTGTACACCTGCGGGCATGACGCAGCGTCCACAAACAAAAGGACGTCAGTACGAAGAATGTACTGAGTATGTAAAGCATGATCAATATCAATATGAAAGCTTAAGAGTCAACATATGAAATATCATAACATGGGAGTTAATAATATCGTCGTCATAGCACTTACTTACTTTCCACAAGGACATTCCATTTCAATTGCGTATCCGTGTACATACATCCATATCCATATTTATTTACCTTCACATTCATTTGTATAACATATTCGTACTCATATTGATGTCATACACACACACACACACACACACACACATATATATATATATATATAGCTATAGCGTGCCCGACCATAAAGGTTCGATGTTTCACACATACTTGGCCAACCAAGGCTCAAGGTCATACATACCTGGCCCTACCAAGGCATCAGGGTTATCCGTACCTTCTGCAGAAGTGCGCGCGCGTTTCAAAATCATATACATACTCTATACATATTCATATACATATATTCTTACCCGGCGTCATAAGCTCAGGGTCTTATTATAGCCCTTCATAGGCACACATACATATAATAGCTCATAAGAATCTTTATCATCATTTTATTCTCATCATCATTACTATCATTGTCATTATCGTTACATCTACCCTATAGGCTTACTCGTCATACGAGGAACTTAGTACAATCATAGCATATCGAGCATCGGGAGCTTACTAGCTCGGAGAATCAAATCGTTTGAAGGGAATCATAGTCTTATAGGAGAATTAGACGTTTGGCCAAAGAGCCATGCCTTATGAAAGAAGGGTTAGCCTTACATACCTTTTCGTTCGACTATATAACACTTGCACGTTCCCTTCCACGCTTGCGTTTATACCTTCATCAAGGTTATACTGTCACGATCCAACCCCGTGGGCCGTAACTAGTGCCCGAGCTGGACACCCATACACACTTGCTTACCAAATCGGCATACAAATGACTTATCCATATTCAGTATACGTTATTTATACAGGTACGAAGAGCAGATGTCGTCTCAAGCGGTCACATATGACAAATGTATCACACAGAAGCCGGCAAGGCTGTCGTAAAACATATCGCCCAAATATATACATACATATACATACATACAGGCCGTTTCGGCCGTCACAGCGAATAGGACCGCTTAAGACGCAAATCACACTGACATAACTGAATAATAACGACCCATGACCGACATACATGTCTACAGGCCTCTACGAATAACAACAGAAACATATGACGGGACAGGGCCCCGCCGTACCCCCAAATGGTCATATATATACATAAATATGTGCAACAAAGGATCTGTACCAAAAGTATGGGCTCCGGATCAAGGAGCACTCCAAAGTAGCAGAATAGGTATCCTAGGCTGGCGGATTACCACAATGAGCGTCTGTACCTGCGGGCATGAAACGCAGCCCCCGCAGAAAGGGGGTCAATACGAAATATGTACTGAGTATGTAAAGCATGAAATACAATAATCAAGATCACAACGGAAATAAGAAGTATGGAAGAATGAGTACAAAAATCAGTATACCGAGAAGCTCGTTTTGAAACACAAATGATGCATATATAAAAATCATGCGTAGGGCTCAGGAACGTGATCGCCACTCCAACGCTGGCGCCACAACACATCATACTCCAGAAGATTTCATATCTCCGTACAACCCCGAAACACATCATAACATCATAGCACATCATACGCCATAACACATCATAACGCCATATATAAGCGGCACCCGGCCCTGTAGCGAGGGACTCGGGAAACCGTAACACATCATACTGCCGAATATAACATAGTGCGCACGAAGACAAACCGGCCCGGGACTCGGCGAAAGATGCAAATACAGTATGCACAAGCAGAGTAGTGAGAAACTATATGCAATTAAAAAACATTATTATTTTAGACTCAACAATTAAGTAAACTAACCGACGCTCGAGGGTCAAGACAATAATCATGTGAAATCCTTTCAAACGTCGTTAGAGTTATACAAAGGTAAGTCTCGGGGACCACAGATGAGTATCAACCCAATCCGAGCCCGCCTACGAAAGTTACAACCATAATACGCTTTAGAATTCCCTAAGAATGTTTTGGAGCAATCCGAGCTCGTCTAAGAAAGTTAGAGACATAATTCGACATAAGACTTTTAAGACTATAAATTCTTTACACACATTTATTATCCAATCATACCAAGGGCACAAAAACCATAGCTCGACTATATTAGGAATACTAACATCAAGAAGTGAATAAAAATCGTCGGCATGCTCGGATCTTAAGAATGGAGTTACCCCGAGGCTCGTATCATAGCTTACTTGCAACTAGGACATGCCAAAAGAAAGAAAGGTTAGGCTTTACATACCTTGATCGCTCCCAAAGCTAATCCCAACTCAAGTCTCGGGCTCCCCAAGATCTACAATAACGTCATTAAATATCAAACGTTAGCTACAAGTACTTAGGAATTCAATCTTAAGCTAGCACTTGTCTACAGAAATTTCGGCAGCATCTCCCCTGTAAATACAACCACCCCGAGAATTCAACTCGGCCAAATTTATCAACAACCATACCAACAATACCAACAATCAATTTGAAACATATTCTAACATTAGTAACCCGCTTTAACATAACTCAACGGCATTCCGATTACATTCACTTCAACTACATACAATCAAGCCAACCCCAATGCTCGCATACTCCAATACTAATCCAAAATCATTTGAACAAGATTCAAGAACATTTCAAACAATCCGCACAACATTCAAAACAATCCAACCAAAACTCCATTCCACCCAAAACCTTCCAAATGCAACAAAAACAACAACAATACATTTCCTTCTTTCAAATTCATGAACTATACCAACAATTCACATGCTAGCAACATTATTTCCATAAATACAAGAAATGATATTATAGTCACATTAGCTTCTAAAACCAC
The DNA here is from genome assembly GCF_019175385.1 of Lycium barbarum. NCBI lineage: Eukaryota > Viridiplantae > Streptophyta > Magnoliopsida > Solanales > Solanaceae > Lycium > Lycium barbarum. The sequence goes on along the minus strand of NC_083342.1, from coordinate 80,119,027 downwards.
TCTCCAACACTTACAACTTCAACTAGAATCATCAAACTTTCATTATCAACATAGAATCTACAACAACAACAACCAAAACACTAGATAAAATAATTGAGTCATTATTCCTACACAACACACATATACACGGCCACAACATACATCCATATTTTCATGAATTTCACCCATTTCTACATACTACAACATACACAACCATCCATAACATATAAAAGAAGATTTATTCTTACCTTTTTCCCTTAACTTCTCACTTGGCTATGGTTATGAACTTGCAACAAAGAGGGGTCTACTTGCTCCAACAATTATCCCACGTTAAAGAGGACCTTCAAATTAGTAGGAATGCTAGAAGAAAGTAATTTTTTTTATCACAATTGAAGTCTTCAATGTTTTTCTTGCTTGGCCGAATAACACTCTTGTTTGGGTCTTCTCTAAGTTTCTTCTATGTTCTAAGTGTTAAGATGAAAAATATGACTAAGTTGTCATCTTTTATGAACATATATTAGGCCTCCATGTGGTCCTTGGCCCACCCACCTTTGGCCGGCCACTTGGCCCAATTTATTCAAGCCCACTCTTTTTTTTTTTTGTAATTCATGAAAATTTATTTTCCAATTTTCAAATTTGCCCTTAGCCTTCCTCCATATTTCTATGAGTCATCTTGTAAATTTCCCTTTTTAACCCTAGCCTTTCCTAATATTTCCACATCAAAATTTTCATAAACAACTTATATTTTAAACAAGATCAAAATATAGCCTTGTCCTTAACTTCTCGCAATTATCTCAAAATATATGAATGTGCAAAATACGGGATATAACATCCTCCCCCCCCCCCCCCCCCCCCCCCCCTTTAGAACATTCGTCCTCGAATGTTAAACTAGTTTTATAGGGTCTTGCAAACATTTCGGGGATTTTTTTTTTTTATGGTCATCACATATAACTCATTCACCAATCAATATAACCAATTAAGGAATTTAGATTACCTGTAGGCATAGGAAACAAGTGAGGATACTTCCTCTTCAGCTTCCCAGGTCACCTCCTCCCTGTTATTATTCCGCCACAATACCTTAACAGAAGCCACATCTTTTGTACGCAGCCTCCTCACCTGACGATCCAATATGGCTATCGGCTGTTCTTCGTAGGACAGCTCCTCTGTCACCTGGATATCTTCTATGGGGAATACTCTGGAAGGGTCACTAATACATTTGCGGAGCATTGATACATGAAATACTGGATGTACTGCTTCCAAATCGGATGGTAAGTCTAACTCGTAGGCGACCTTGCCTATCTTTCGAACAATCTGATAAGGTCCAATATATCTCGGACTGAGCTTTCCTTTTCTGCCGAATCTCATTACACCTTTCATAGGTGACACTTTCAGAAATACCCAATCACCAATTTGGAACTGCAAGTGTCGACGTCGATTGTCTGCATATGATTTCTGTCGACTCTAGGCTGCTAATAACCGTTCCCGAATGAGTTTCACCTTATCAACTGCTTGCTGGATCATATCTGGACCAATTAACTTAGTTTCACCCACATCGAACCAACCGATCGGTGATCTGCACTTCCTGCCATACAGGGTTTCATACGGTGCCATCTGGATGTTGGAATGGTAGCTATTATTATAAGAGAATTCAATAAGCGGCAAATGGTCGTGCCAGCTACCCTTAAAGTCAATAACACAGGCCCGTAGCATATCTTCTAGTGTCTGAATAGTACGCTCGGCCTGTCCGTCAGACTGCGGATGGAATGCGGTACTAAAACTTACCTGAGTTCCCAATCCTTTCTGAAATGATCTCCAGAAATTAACTGTAAATTGAGCACCTCTATCGGTTATAATAGATGTAGGAACTCCGTGAAGTCTCACTATTTCCTTAATATATATCCTTGCATAGTCTTCAGCCGAATAGGTAGTTCTGACTGGGATTTCGTGAGCTGATTTTGTTAGTCTATCAACAATAACCCATATAGAATCATTCCTCCGTGGGGTGTGTGGTAAACCTGTAATGAAATCCATATTAATTATTTCCCACTTCCAAGTTGGAATTTCCATTTCCTGTAACAATCCACTAGGTTTCTGATGCTCGATCTTAACCTGTTGACAATTTGGGCACTGAGCAACGAAATTTGCGACGTCTCTTTTCATACCATCCCACCAATATAAGCATCTGAGGTCATGGTACATTTTTGTTGATCCCGGATGAACAGAATATCGAGCATAATGTGCCTCTCCCATAATCTGTCGCCGCAGCCCTACAACGTCAGGTACACATAACCTGCCTCTATATAATAATACTCCGTCAGGTGTAATCTCGAACTGAGTCTTCTCCTTATCAAGGGCTGCATCTCTGTACTATTCCAGAATAGGATCCTCGTATTGGCATCGTTTTACTTCTTCCGTAATAGATGATTCAGCAACTTCTCAGACAGAAACCCCAATATTTCCAGAGTCAGCCAAACGGACTCCAAGATTGGCTAGCTGATGAATTTCACGAACTAGTTCTTTCTTTTCTGGCTGCACGTCGGTCAAGCTGCCCATAGACTTGTAGCTAAGTGCATCTGCTACAACATTGGCTTTCCCAGGATGATGTAAAATGTCAACGTCATAATCTTTCAAGAACTCGAGCCATCTCCTTTGCCGCAAATTCAGCTCCTTTTGCTTAAAGATGTACTGAAGGCTTTTGTGGTCTGTATAAATACCAACATGAACCCCATATAAGTAGTGCCGCCATAACTTCAAATCATGAATCACCGCTACTAATTCCAGATCATGAGTATGATAATTTCTTTCGTGCGGTCTCAGCTGCCGGGAGGCATAGGCTATAACTCGACCATACTGCATTAATACACAACCTATCCCAACACCGGAAGCATCACAATAAATGACATACCCGTCTGGCCCCTCAGGAAGAGTTAGAACTGGAGCTGTAATCAACTTTTCTTTCAGCAACTGGAAGCTGTGTTCACAAGCATCGGTCCACTGGAACTTTGCCGCCTTCTGAGTCAGCTTCGTTAACGGTGCTGCAATTGAAGCAAAATTCTCCACAAATCTCCTGTAATACCCTGCTAGCCCCAGAAAACTACGTACCTCGGTCGGCGTCGTAGGCCTAGGCCAATTCTTTACGGCCTAGATCTTCTGTGTATCAACCCGAATACCATCTGCTCCGACGATATGCCCCAAAAATGCCACTGAAGTCAACCAGAATTCACACTTGGAGAACTTAGCATATAATTTCTGTTGCCGGAGTGTTCCGAGTACTGTCCTCAGATGATCCGAATGCTCTTCTTCTGACCGTGAATAAACCAGAATATCATCAATAAACACAATCACGAACATGTCTAGAAACGGGATGAATACCCGATTCATCAAATCCATAAACACTGCTGGGGCGTTGGTCAGCCCGAAAGACATTACCCTGAACTCATAGTGCCCATATCGGGTCATGAACGCAGTCTTTGGAATATCTGCCTCTCTTACCCGCACCTGATGATAGCCCGAGCGCAAATCTATCTTCGAGAAATATTTAGCACCCTGCAATTGGTCAAATAGATCATCAATCCGGGGGAGGGGATATTTATTCTTTATGGTCACCTTATTCAACTGTCTGTAATCAATGCACATCCGTAGCGACCCATCTTTCTTCCTTACGAACAGTACCGGTGCTCCCCAAGGTGATGTACTGGGTCTGATGAAGCCTTTCTCTAATAAGTCCTTCAGCTTCTCCTTCAATTCCTTCAGTTCTGCAGGTGACATTCTGTAAGGAGGAATAGATATAGGTTGATTATCTGGCAGCATATCTATCGTGAACTCTATCTCCCGTTCAGGTGGAAGACCTAGAAGCTCGTCCGGAAATACATCTGGAAATTCATTGACTACTGGGACTGACTGGAGAGTAGGTGTTTCCGCTTTAATATCATGCACACGAACTAGATGATAAATATACCCTTTCTAAATCATCTTCCTGGCCTTGAGGTATGAAATAAACTTACCCCTCGGTGATGCTGTATTTCCTGCCCATTCTATAACTGGTTCCCCTAGAAACTGGAAGCGGACTACCTTTTTCTGACAGTCAACGTTGGCATAACAAGAGGCTAACCAATCCATGCCCATAATAACGTCAAATTCAGTCATATCCAGCTCTACCAAATCGGCCTTGGTGCAACGGCCACATATAATTACTGAACAATCCTTATATACCTGCCTTGCTATAATAAAATCCCCGACCGGTGTAGCTACCTCGAACGGTTCTATCGGTTCAGGTGTTATCCCAATTTTACTAGCGACAAGGGGAGAAATATATGATAAAGTAGAACCTGGGTCTATCAATGCATATACATCTCGGGAGAAGACCAATAATGTACTTGTAACTACATTTGGCGACGCCTCCTGATCCTGTTGGCTGGCCAAGGCATATATGCGGTTCGAGGGACCGCTAGAATCAGAAACTCCGCCACGACCTCTACCGCGTCCCGTTGGTGCTGGCATGCCCCGCCCCATAGGGCGCATCGCTACAGAAGTGGAAGACGAACCAGCAACTGACCCCGTAGGCTGAGCTGCACCACCGGAACCACCCGCCAACGGACAATCTCTCATAATATGGCCTTGGCGGCCACAAGAAAAGCAAGCACCCGTGGCACGATAGCACTCCCCTAGGTGAGACCTCCCACAATGAGAACACCGAGGCATGGGTGGCCTCGCCTGACTGGAACCCCTGCTCACCTACGAACCCGAAGCCCTGGAGCTCTGGCCCGCTCCTGAGTGCCCTGCACCATCGAATCGTCTGCCTGTAGACTGTGGATGTGTACTCCGGCCTGACTGAGGAGGATATCTGCTATACCGCTACTGAGGTTGCCCGCCTCGAGACTCCCCAGAATAACCGGCTGATCTAGCCCTCTTGGGCTGCCTCCTATCACGATCTCTATCGGGCTGGCGCCTTCTGTGTCGGTCCTCCATTCCCTGTGCGTATGCCTACACCCGAGCAATATCCATCCCGGGCTGGGATGCCACCGCCATACAGCTATCAACCAAATAATGATCCAACCCCATCACGTATCGATGTATCCTGTCAGCCATATCAGCTATAATGGTGGGTGCAGATCTGGCCAGGGAGTCAAACTCTAGGCTGTACTCTCGAACACTCCTGCCCCTCTGTCTCAGTTGTAAAAATCTGTCGACCCTCGCTCGCCGCATCTCTGGAGGCAAAAAGTGGCCGAGAAAGGCTGCTGTAAACTCATCCCACACGGCTGGAGGAGCATCCTCGCCTCTAGACAGCTCCCAGGACTCATACCAATTAACCGCTACATCACGCAATCGATATGAAGTCAACTCGACAGACTCGGTCTCAGAAGCTCTAACTAATCTCAGCGTACACTGCATCTGTCGAATAAAATCCTGGGGATCCTCCTCGGGCTTGTACCCGTAAAACTCTGGGGGATTACAAGTCAGGAAGTCACGAACCCTTAAGCTGACATGTCTATCTGCATAATCACCTCCCAGCCCGTGTCGGCGAGCCTGCCCCGCTACTAGTCTAGTCAATAACTGTACAATATCTCTCATCACCCTGTCCTCCGCCCCTGGCTGAGGAGCTGGGGGCTCAGGCGCTGAAGCCTCCGGAGCTAATGGTGGAGCCGCCCCCTGATCCATAGTGGCAGCGGCTGCTGCTCTAGGCTCCTCTGATGGTGATGGCGTAGCAGAGCCCGCTGACTGGGGCGCAATCTCGGGCATAATCTAGGCACGGGCCCGAGTGACTCTCTGAATCTGACTGGTCTCTCCTGCTACTACTTTGCCCTTCTGGGCAGCCGTCGCCTTCTTCGGAAGCATCACTGTAAACATAACAATCTGTTAGAAAGGAACCATCCTAATAGTACAACTCTATCGCACGATCTAAGATCGAAAGAAAGGTAACACCCTAGATGACCTGTAGCTTCCTGTTTATAGATGTGGTGCACAACACACCGATAAACAAGACTCTACCAGACACGTCCTGTAGACATTCCGAGGACGAACCGCTTTGGTACCACTTTTGTCACGACCCAACCCCGTGGGCCGTAACTAGTGCTCGAGCTGGACACCCATACACACTTGCTTACCAAATCGGCATACAAATGACTTATCCATATTCAGTATACGTTATTTATACAGGTACGAAGAGCAGATGTCGTCTCAAGCGGTCACATATGACAAATGTATCACACAGAAGCCGGCAAGGCTGTCGTAAAACATATCGCCCAAATATATACATACATATACATACATACAGGCCGTTTCGGCCGTCACAGCGAATAGGACCGCTTAAGACGCAAATCACACTGACATAACTGAATAATAACGACCCATGACCGACATACATGTCTACAGGCCTCTACGAATAACAACAGAAACATATGACGGGACAGGGCCCCGCCGTACCCCCAAATGGTCATATATATACATAAATATGTGCAACAAAGGATCTGTACCATAAGTATGGGCTCCGGATCAAGGAGCACTCCAAAGTAGCAGAATAGGTATCCTAGGCTGGCGGATTACCACAATGAGCGTCTGTACCTGCGGGCATGAAACGCAGCCCCCGCAGAAAGGGGGTCAATACGAAATATGTACTGAGTATGTAAAGCATGAAATACAATAATCAAGATCACAACGGAAATAAGAAGTATGGAAGAATGAGTACAAAAATCAGTATACCGAGAAGCTCGTTTTGAAACACAAATGATGCATATATAAAAATCATGCGTAGGGCTCAGGAACGTGATCGCCACTCCAACGCTGGCGCCACAACACATCATACTCCAGAAGATTTCATATCTCCGTACAACCCCGAAACACATCATAACATCATAGCACATCATACGCCATAACACATCATAACGCCATATATAAGCGGCACCCGGCCCTGTAGCGAGGGACTCGGGAAACCGTAACACATCATACTGCCGAATATAACATAGTGCGCACGAAGACAAACCGGCCCGGGACTCGGCGAAAGATGCAAATACAGTATGCACAAGCAGAGTAGTGAGAAACTATATGCAATTAAAAAACATTATTATTTTAGACTCAACAAATAAGTAAACTAACCGACGCTCGAGGGTCAAGACAATAATCATGTGAAATCCTTTCAAACGTCGTTAGAGTTATACAAAGGTAAGTCTCGGGGACCACAGATGAGTAGCAACCCAATCCGAGCCCGCCTATGAAAGTTACAACCATAATGCTGTCACACCCTAGTCCCGCTGGGGTGTGATGGGTACCCGACCCTTCCTCAGGGTCGAGCGAACCCTCTGACTCTTATTACATACATATTATTTTCGGACTTTTAAATCAAATAGAATGAAATACATAGTGATACTTTCAGAAATATCCTTCCTGTTATTCTCAAACCAAACCAAAAATCCATAATCATGTAGAACTTATATCATAATACAGGATGACATATCGGCTGATGGAGCCACTTACAGAACCGACAACCAATACCCACGACTCTGTCTGCAAAGTCTCTAACATTAATCAGATATCATAGCACGTATACTCTGACTCGGCAGCACTCCAGGAACAACTGGAGCTTGCCAACTTCACTGGAACATCTTCTGTAATATCTTCCACTCATCTAGGTGTACCTGCGTGGCATGAAACGCAGCCCCCGAAGAAAGGGGGTCAGTACGGAAAATGTACTGAGCATGTAAGGCAAAAATCACAGTAAAGGAGAATCATAACTGAAACAGAGATTTACCAGAATCAAGTATGAACTTTTAAAACATCAAAGCACTTGCCTTTTTGAATTGGCAATCATGTATGTCATCATAAATCGTAAATGAAAATCATGTATGCCATCATCATGTGTCATATGTCATATAACGTGCCCCGGCCCTCCAGTGAGGGACGCAGTGAGAAATTCATGCATGTCATTACCATATATCATATATAACGTGCCCCAGCCCTCCATTGAGGGACGCGGTAAATGAAATCATGTACGTCGTCATCATGTATCACATTTGCATATAACGTGCCCCGACCCTCCTTTGCGGGACGCGGTGAATAAATCATGTGCCATCCTGGCCACCACCCCGTCATCACATCATAATGTCATCATATCATATACATAACATGCCCCGGCCCGCAAGTGAGAGGGACGCGGTGAACAATGCAGAGAAATACGCACGAGAACATACCCTGGCCCGGGACGCAGTGGAGGACATACTAAGACTTGCACGAACATAGTAGTGCGAAACCACATGCACATAAATCAAGACTCGATATATACGTACACATACCGACCTTGAAGGATCATAAACATGTTTCATGTCAATCGGAGTTAGTATGGGAAAGTTACGGACATTTTTACCACAGAACTTTTACGAACGTTTCAAAGCAAATCCAATACCTTTTACGAAAGTTTGGGACATTAAAACTTACAGAACTCTTTCAGAAACAAAACTCTTTATACTCATCTCATTATTCAATCATGTAATAAGCTCGATCATATTAGACATACTTATATCAAAAGTGAATCAGAATCATAGGCAACCTCGGAAGCACATCAAACAGAGCTTCGGAATCATGGCTACATATCAAAACCATATGAAGTAGCTTATTCATTTATTAATCATACAATAGACTCAGCCATACGGGACATGCTCATGACAAAAGAGAATAAGCATCATAACCAAGCTCGGAATCAAAGAGTAGAGTTACCCCAAGGTGCGTGCCATGTCATACCTTACTTAGCTCTAGGGCATGCCAAAAGAAAGAAAGGGTAAGCCTTACATACCTGTGCCACGCCTTATTAGCTACGCTTATTTATCCAAGCTTGCTATTCTACATGCAAGAAAATTTTACATAATCATTAGATTCATTGTCATTCACTTGACTTAGCTCCTCAAACAAATTCACTTATAATCTGCCGAAATTTCGGCAGCATTTCCCCTGTAAACACATCATCCCCGAGAATTCAACTCGGCCAAAGATACAACAACAAACCCGAGAATTTAACTCGGCCAAAATATCAACAACAATACCAACAATCATATCTTCCAACTTTAACAATTATTTCAAAATACATTCTAACATTAACAATTCTTTCTACACAATCCGACGGCATTCCATTTATACTCAATTCAATCACATGAAATCAAGCCAACATCAATGCTTACACATTCAAATACTTGCCCAAGACCTTACAACACAATCCAAGAATACTTCAAACAAGTCATGCAACATTCAAAACAATCTAGCCAATATGCCATTTCACCCGAAACCTTCCAAAAGCAACAAGAACCATAACAACACACTTCCTTCTTTCAAATTCAATTTCAACAACCCAACTTACAATCTTCCAAACACATGTTTCACTTTCAAATTCATGAATTATATTTTACAACCTACACATTAGCAATATCATTCCTACAAATATAAGAAACCATACTAATGTCAAATTAACTTCTTCAATAATGCACAACGATTTCAAATTCATTTCAAGCTACCAAACCTTCATTTACATCATGGAATCCACAACACAACAATCAAACTACTAAATAAAATTATTTCATCTTTTCTACACAACACCACTATATTCGGCCACCCCTCACACATGCATATTTCATGAATTTCATCCATTTCCACATACTACAACACTCAACAACATGCATAGACCATCCATAGCATATGAAAGAGAGTTAAACCTTACCTTTTCCTCTTAGCTCTTCAACTTGGCTAGAGTTGCTCCTTGTAAAAATGGATGGTTTCCTTGCTCCAACAACTATACCACGTTAAAGAGGACCCTTGAATTGGTAGGAATACTAGTAGAAATAATTTTTTGGATCAAGATTTTTGGTCTTCAATTTCTCCCTCACTTGGCCGAATGGCCCTTGTTGTTGGTCTTCTCTTTTTCTCTCCAAGTTTCTTGATTATTCTAGTGTTGAAGATGACTTTGTCATATTTTGTAGCATATATTTAACTCCCACATGGGCCTTGGCCCATTAGCTTAGCCGGCCACCTTGGCCATTTTCTCAAGCCCAAATATTTTTTTTTGTTTCAAGCCCATTTTGTTTAATACCCAATTTTTGTAATTCATGAAAACTATTTTCCTAATTTCCAAATTTGCCCTTAGCCTTCCTCAATATTTCCGCATCAATATTTTCATAGACAACTTGTGTGCTAAACAAGATCAAGAACATAGCCTTGCTCTTAACTTCCCGCAATTATCTTGAATTATCCGAATGTACAAAATGCGGGATATAACAAATACGCTTTAGAATTCCCTAAGAATGTTTTGGAGCGATCCGAGCTCGTCTAAGAAATTTAGAGACATAATTCGACATAAGACTTTTAAGACTATAAATTCTTTACACACATTTATTATCCAATCATACCAAGGGCACAAAAACCATAGCTCGACTATATTAGGAATACTAACATCAAGAAGTGAATAAAAATCGTCGGCATGCTCGGATCTTAAGAATGGAGTTACCCCGAGGCTGGTATCATAGCTTACTTGCAACTAGGACATGCCAAAAAAAAAGAAAGGTTGGGCTTTACATACCTTGATCGCTCCCTAAGCTAATCCCAACTCAAGTCTCGGGCTCCCCAAGATCTACAATAACGTCATTAAATATCAAACGTTAGCTACAAGTACTTAGGAATTCAATCTTAAGCTAGCACTTGTCTACAGAAATTTCGGCAGCATCTCCCCTGTAAATACAACCACCCCGAGAATTCAACTCGGCCAAATTTATCAACAACCATACCAAAAATTATTCCAACAATACCAACAATCAATTTGAAACATATTCTAACATTAGTAACCCGCTTTAACATAACTCAACGGCATTCCGTTTACATTCACTTCAACTACATACAATCAAGCCAACCCCAATGCTCGCATACTCCAATACTAATCCAAAATCATTTGAACAAGATTCAAGAACATTTCAAACAATCCGCACAACATTCAAAACAATCCAACCAAAACTCCATTCCACCTGAAACCTTCCAAATGCAACAAAAACAACAACAATACATTTCCTTCTTTCAAATTCATGAACTATACCAACAATTCACATGCTAGCAACATTATTTCCATAAATACAAGAAATGATATTATAGTCACATTAGCTTCTAAAACCACTCTCCAACACTTACAACTTCAACTAGAATCATCAAACTTTCATTATCAACATAGAATCTACAACAACAACAACCAAAACACTAGATAAAATAATTGAGTCATTATTCCTACACAACACACATATACACGGCCACAACATACATCCATATTTTCATGAATTTCACCCATTTCTACATACTACAACATACACAACCATCCATAACATATAAAAGAAGATTTATTCTTACCTTTTTCCCTTAACTTCTCACTTGGCTATGGTTATGAACTTGCAACAAAGAGGGGTCTACTTGCTCCAACAATTATCCCACGTTAAAGAGGACCTTCAAATTAGTAGGAATGCTAGAAGAAAGTAATTTTTTTATCACAATTGAAGTCTTCAATTTTTTTCTTGCTTGGCCGAATAGCCCTCTTGTTTGGGTCTTCTCCAAGTTTCTTCTATGTTCTAAGTGTTAAGATGAAAAATATGACTAAGTTGTCATCTTTTATAAACATATATTAGGCCTCCATGTGGTCCTTGGCCCACCCACCTTTGGCCGGCCACTTGGCCCAATTTATTCAAGCCCACTCTTTTTTTTTTGTAATTCATGAAAATTTATTTTCCAATTTCCAAATTTGCCCTTAGCCTTCCTCCATATTTCTATGAGTCATCTTGTGAATTTTTCTTTTTACCCCTAGCCTTTCCTAATATTTCCACATCAAAATTTTCATAAACAACTTATATTTTAAACAAGATCAAAATATAGTCTTGTCCTTAACTTCTCGCAATTATCTCAAAATATCCGAATGTGCAAAATACGAAATATAACATATACTATCGTTAGAATTGACAACTAGCATAAATGGCTAAAGCTAGGGAAAATCGGACAGCATCTCCTTTATTTATACAACATTCCTCCATATCGTAATTCAATTCCCAAACGTCAACAATACATTTACAATATCATAACAATAGCCTTTAGTCATCTACATTATCCATATTCTCAATTCACTTCCAATTTTCCATATTCAAGACCATAACACACGATTTCGTCCATTCACATACAATGCCTATTTCATGATCTTAACGTCATTTATAACCCATTCATGTCACAACACAACAACAATCATGATTCAATTCAAACTATTTCTCAAAACTGTCACGACCCAGCTAGGGGCCGCGACGGGTACCCGGAGCTAGTTACCGAGCACCGCTCACTCTACTACTTATCTTGCTCATTTAATATTCTTTTATCAATTTACATACCAGTTGTAGGAAAATCATAATTAAACAAACATAAATACTTTATATACAATTGCCTTTCGGCCATCAAATAATATACATGCATATGAAAACGTCTTGTGAGACCATCTAACCCACACTGCGCATCTACGAGCATCTACTAACATACTGTATATACATGGACGGAACAAGACTCCATCATGCCCAAAATATGCATATATATATACCAAAAGGATAATCCTAAGCACCTCCGGACGATGGAGTGCTTTCAACCAGCTGACTGCTACTGAGGATCTGGGCCAAGCTCTCCTCTCTGTCTACTTGTGGGCATGAACATAGCGTCCGAAGAAAGAACATCAGTACGAATGTTGTACTGAGTATGAGAAGCATAAACAATGAAAGAAAACATCAACCATATAGTGATAACATCAACATGAAATATCTGGATCTGTCTGATAATCATAAAGGAAATCATGCGTGCCATCTTACTCATACTCATCCTCATAACATATATGCATCATATGCAAGCTGCCCGTCCATGTCGGAACGGTGTGATAATTAATAATATTAGCCCGCGTCCAGGCCTCCCGCGTCCGGGGTACCATCTCATGCCGCCCACTAGTGGTGTCTGCCCATGCCAAAGGGTCATGGTGTATCCGTATAGCTGCCCGCCTTGGCGGTGACTGCCCGACCAACTAGGCACGGTGTGAAATGCTCATGTCATGCTTATCATAAAATGCTCATAATAATATACTCATCATAAAATACTTATCTCATTGTAGTACATGCATAAGGCTCAAGATCAACTTTACTCTATCGGGGTGACGTAAGGTCGTGATCCCCCGATTCCATTATGGAACAACTATTGATACTCTGCCTCACCTTGAAGGAACTAGTACATAAGGTGAGTGTAAGCGATAGTTAACATCATCATTATACTAGCATCATCATATCGTATTCCTCATCTTATATAGACATTAAGGAGTTAGACTCTTAGCCTTTCGGACTATAGGAACTCTTGAAGAGAATGGGAATTTCGTGCTACAAGATTCATGCCATCAGAAAGAAGGGACTAGCCTCACATACCTTGGTCGTTTAGCTAAGATATCGCTCACTCGTTCTCCTTCAATATCGCGTCGTTACCTTCATAAAGAATTCATATCAACATTAGCATACTAAATACACTAACGCGTCGCTAATTCTAGGAGAAGTCGGACAGCGCTTCTCTTGTTTATACTATTTTTTTCCATGTTTTATATTAACTCCCAACATTCATAGCATTACTCACAATATCGAAATCAACAATCGTCGTTTACGTACATTTAGCAAAATCCACCATTTTCCTCCAATTTCCCTTATAATTAGCCTTAAGACTCGTCCTTGCATTTTCATGCGTTTAATGCTTGTTTCTTGATGTAAGCATCATTTACAACGTATTTGTATTCACAACACTTCAACATTCATAATTCAATCCCACTATCATTCAGTTATGGCACTATTCACTCAGTAATGGTCCATTTCTATGTTCTTCTACATTTCAAGTGTCTAAGCTTTTCAATACTTCAAACAACATAGAATGATCATGAAACTTACCTTGGATAGTGGTTGAACAACCCTTGAGTTGAAATTCTTCACTTAGCCAAAACCCTAGTTCCACCCTTCTTTAGAATTTCTTGATTTAGAAGATCCTTTAATGTGTTCTTACACTTATTTTCATGAATTTAGTGGTGATGATCTTGATATTCCCTTTAATTCTCTTGAATTCTTGTGGAGGAATAATTTGGAATGATCTAGAGGTTTCTTGAGTTGTGTTGATGAATAATGAACTGAATTGTAGTCCAAGCCCCTTTTAATAATCCCAAAATTTGATCTTTAATGAATTCTCGTCGGGTGAACAGTGGTCGTAAATTGCATTTTACGGACCGTATTCTGATTTACGGCCCGTCCACTGTGGACGTTTTTAAGCATTCCAAGAAACAGAAAGTTTGGCTGAGGATTATGGCACTTTACGACCTGGTTTACGGTCCGTAAACCAGTTTACGGGCCGTAAACTGGGTTGTATTTAACCATATCAACGCTGGGCAGAAAGTTGAGATTTTTGGAATGATGGAATACGATTGCACTATACGGGCCGTATAGTGCCATATACGACCACTGGCAGAAAAATTTTCTGCAACTCTATTACTTCCAAAAATGCAAAATTAGCCATTCCCGACTTAGTAAAACACCATACACTCAAGTCCTTCATTGTTCTACTCATCACACAAGTACGGAAAAATTTCTGAGGTGTAACATTCTTCCCCCCTTTTGGAACATTCGTCCTCGAATGTTCGACACTCGGGGATTCTAGAAAAAAAAATTTGCCAGAGTTTCCTTTGTAATTTGGCACTACCAATTTACCACAACGACCCATAATATCATCGCCTCACAGGGCTATATCACAATATCAACACATTTATGGCCACACACGACCAAAAACATAAAATTAAAACATTCATACCTCATATCGTCGACGTCTCATCTTGAATCTCTTCTGGGGATTGGAACAAATGGGGGTACATAGATTTCATCTTCTCCTCCGCTTCCCAAGTCATTTCTTCCCAATTATCGTTCCGCCACAGAACTTTGACTGAAGCAACCTTTTTATTTCGAAGCCTTCGCACTTGTCTATCCAAAATAGCAATGGGCACTTCTTCGTATGTCAACATCTCTGTCACTTGTACATCATCAATCGGAACAATCCTCGTGGGGTCTCCAATACACTTGCGGAGCATCGAAACATGGAATACTGGGTGTACCGATTCGAGCTCTGAAGGCAAGTCCAATTCATAGGCTACTCTACCCACCTTGCGGATGATTCGATAAGGTCCAATGTATCTTGGACTCAATTTCCCCTTTTTGCCGAACCTCATTACTCCCTTCATTGGTGAAACTTTCAGGAATACCCAATCATTAGCTTGAAATTCTAAATCCCGTCGGCGGTTGTCCGCATAAGACTTTTGGCGACTCTGAGCTGTTAACAGTCGGTCTCGAATCACTTTAACCTTTTCAACTGCTTGTTGGACCAAGTCGGGGCCTATCAATTGTACTTCTCCGGTTTCAAACCATCCAATTGGAGATCTGCATTTTATTCCATATAAGGCTTCATACGGAGCCATTTGGATACTGGAATGATAGCTGTTATTATAGGCAAATTCAATAAGAGGAAAATGCTCATCCCAACTACCACCGAAGTCCAGCACACATGCTCGTAGCATATCTTCTAAGGTATAAATAGTGCGCTTGGCTTGCCCGTCGGTCTGTGGGTGGAACGCCGTGCTGAGCTTAACTTGAGTACCTAGACCTTGTTGAAAGGACTTCCAGAACTTGGCTGTGAACTGCGCCCCTCTATCCGTGATAATGGCCCAAGGAATACCATGAAGTCGTACAATCTCCTTGAGATACAATTTAGCATAGTCTTCTGCTGAATACGTAGTCCTGACGGGGAGAAAATGAGCTGCTTTTGTGAGCCTGTCCACGATCGCCCATATAGAATCATACTTCCCCCGCGTACGGAGTAATCCTACCACAAAATCCATATTTATTTCTTCCCATTTCCACGTAGGAATTTCCATTGCTTGCAAAAAACCTCCTGGCTTTTGATGTTCGGCTTTCACTTGCTGACAATTTGGACATTGGGCTACAAACCCTGCTATGTCTCGCTTCATGCCATCCCACCAATATAGCAACTTA
Source organism: Lycium barbarum (assembly GCF_019175385.1). Lineage (NCBI taxonomy): Eukaryota > Viridiplantae > Streptophyta > Magnoliopsida > Solanales > Solanaceae > Lycium > Lycium barbarum. The sequence goes on along the minus strand of NC_083342.1, from coordinate 80,102,960 downwards.
AGGTCGTGGTACATCTTGGTTGCACCTGGATGAATAGAATACCGGGAATAATGTGCTTCCTCTAAAATCCGTTGGCGTAAGTTTGCCACATCCGGTACACATAACCTGCCCCGATATCTAAGGACCCCTTCTATGGAAACTTCGAATGGAGACTTTTCTTTTTCGTGAGCTAGATCTCGATAATGGCTTAGCTGGGAATCCTCATATTGCCGTTCCTTCACCTCTAGATTCAATGATGAAACTGTGGGGTCATTGATGCTAATACTTGCATCTCCTGCATCAGTCGCACGTACGCCGAGACTTGCTAGTTGATGGAGCTCACGAACCATTTCTTGCTTTTCCGAAGGAACTCCACATAAACTACCCATCGATCAGCGGCTAAGTGCATCTGCCACTACATTCGCCTTCCCTGGATGATATAGAATGTTCACATCGTAATCCTTTAGTAATTCTAACCATCGCCTTTGCCGCAGGTTCAACTCCTTCTGTTTGAAAATATATTGGAGGCTTTTGTGGTCCGTATAGATGTCAACACGTACACCATACAAGTAGTGCCTCCATATTTTTAAGGCATAGATAACCGCGGCCAATTCGAGATCATGAGTCAGATAATTCTGTTCATGCCGTAGCAACTGTCTCGAGGCATATGCAATGACTCTCCCATGCTGCATCAATACGCATCCTATTCCCACACCGGAGGCATCACAATATACGACATAGCCATCGGACCCTTCTGGAAGTGTTACCACTGGCGCTGAGGTCAACCTATTTTTCAACTCTTGGAAACTACGCTCACAGGCATCATCCCACTGGAATTTAGCCAACTTCTGAGTTAACTTCGTCAATGGGGCTGAAATAGATGAGAAGCCCTCTACAAATCTCCTGTAATATCCTGCTAACCCAAGAAAAGTACGAACTTCCGTAGGTGTCGTAGGCCTTGGCCAAGTCTTCACAGCTTCTATTTTCTGAGTGTCGACTCGGATACCATCATCTGAAATAACATGACCTAGAAATTCCACGGATTTTAGCCAAAACTCGCACTTCGAAAACTTTGCATACAATTCCCGATCTCGAAGAACGCCAAGAACAATTCTTAGATGATCTGCATGTTCTGACTCTGTGCGAGAATATACCAGGATATCGTCGATAAACACTATCACAAAAAGATCCAAGAACGGCCTGAACACATTATTCATTAAATTCATGAACACCGCCGGGGCGTTTGTCAACCCAAACGACATCACTCGAAACTCGTAATGGTCGTACCTCGTTCTGAAGGCTGTCTTGGGAATGTCTTCTTCTCTGATCCTCACTTGATGATAACCCGATCTTAGGTCTATCTTAGAAAACCACTTAGCACCTTGTAATTGGTCGAACAAGTCGTCGATTCTGGGAAGGGGATATCTGTTCTTCACAGTCACCCTGTTCAACTGTCTATAATCGATACACATTCGTAGCGACCCATCTTTCTTTCGCACGAACAAGACCGGTGCTCCCCATGGTGATGAACTGGGTCTAATAAAACCCTTCTCGAGTAAGTCTTTCAGCTGTGCCTTTAGCTCTTTCAACTCTGCTGGAGCCATTCGATAGGGAGGAATAGAAATAGGCTCGGTGTTGGGTACTACATCAATAGCAAAATCGATTTCCCTTTCTGGAGGAAGGCCTGGTAACTCGTCGGGAAACACATCTGGGAATTCATTCACTACCAGGACAGACTGGAAAGTTGGCACTTCCGCTTCCGTGTCATGAACCCGAACTAGATGACAAATATAACCCTTGGCTATCATCTTTCTCGCCTTAAGGTAGGAAATAAACCTACCCTTTGGGGAAACTGTATTACCCTTCCACTCGAGTATGGGCTCTCCCGGAAATTTGAATCGAACTACGTTTGTCCGGCAACAAACATTAGCATAGCATGACGCCAACCAGTCCATACCCATAATTACGTCAAAATCTATCATCTCAAGTTCAATCAAATCAGCCTTTGTCTGACGATCACGTATAATGACTACACAGAGCTTATATACTTGCCTCGCTATTACAGGATCACCAACCGGAGTGAATACTTCGAAAGGTTTAATTGGCTCGGGTCTCACCCCAACACAATCAGCGATATACGGAGTAATATATGAGAAGGTAGAACCTGGATCAATCAGAGCATATACGTCATGGGAAAATATAGTCAGGGTACCTGTGACAACAATTGGGGAAGACTCGAGATCCTGTCGCCCAGCTAAAGCATACACACGGGGCTTAACAGTACCTGAAGTAGATGCTCCCCCTCTACCTCTGCCTCTACCTGCTGTAGTCTGAGGAGTCTGTGCTGTCGGGCGTGCTGAAGAAGAACCCGCTGCTGAACCTGTAGGCTGAGTCCCAGCTCTATCTCTCGCCGAGGGGAAATCTCTCATCATGTGACCAACTTGCCCGCAAGCATAACAAGCATCCGAACCCTGACGACACCGTCCGGAATGTAATTTTCCACACTGGCTACACCGCGGTACTGGAGGTCTCCTCTGACTAAAATCTCCCTGATACTGACAACTTGGGGCCCTCGAACTCTGACCCTACCCTGACTGAAAAAAGCGATCGAACCTCCTGTCTGAGAATTTGGGAGGCGCACTAGTCGCAGACTGACCTGAGGGCCTGGGATGTGTCTGTCTCGGTCCCTCTCTATACTCACTGCTCTCTCCCATAGATCTATCCCTCTTACCTTGTCTTCTGTCACCATCACGATCACTTCTTTGCTGTCGTTGTCGTTACTCGAGATTCTGAGCATGGGCCTATATCCGGGAAATATCCATCCCGTCTTGCAAGGAGGCCGTCAAACAATCTCTGTACAAATATGGCCCCAGACCACTCACAAATCTATAGATTCTGTCTCCCATGTCGGCCACCATAGTCGGAGCATATCGGGCCAATGAGTTGAATTGCATGTTATACTCTCGGGCACTCATACCCCTTTGCTTTAAATTCAGGAACTTGTCCGCTCTAGCTCAGCGGACTTTGGGTGGCAAGTAGTGACGAATAAAGGCATCTACAAACTCTTGCCACATGGGAGGTGGAACATTTTCTCCTCTTGTTATCACCCAATTCTTATACCATAACACCGCCACATCGCGGAGTCTATAAGAAGCCAACTCCACGGATTCGGTCTCGGAAGCATGGATAGTCTCTAAAGTCCTCAACATCTCATCAATAAAATTTTGCGGATCTTTATCTGGTTTTGACCCAAAGAATTCCGGAGGATTTAAGGCCATAAAGTCACGGGTTCTCGTACTAGCTGAACGATCCATTGGACCCGCATCCTGTCGTTGTGCCTGAGCGGCAACCAATTGTGTCAATAAATGGATGGCCTCGGACACTTGTTGACCCGAAGCACCCGGTGGAGGAATCGGAGCTGAGGCTCCTCCCTGCTCTCTTCTACATTGGGCGCGGCCTCACTTTGCGATTCGCTTTCCTCTACATTTGCCGGAGGCTCTCTTTCCGCCTGCCTCTTTGTCGTAGCTTTGCCCTTCTGGGCAGCTGTAGCTTTTCCTTTTGGCGGCATTTTCTGAAACCATAACGCACTTTTAGGAATAACATAAACCTAAGCATAGCTCTATCGCACGATTTCATGAGAAGAAGGATGGTTATTTTCCTAAATGCCCTGTAGCCTCTTGTTTATTAGCGTGGCGCGCAACACACCATAAACAAAACTCTACTAGACACGGCTCGTAGACACTTCCTAGGACGAACTGCTTTGATACCACTTCTGTCACGACCCAGCTAGGGGCCGCGACGGGTACCCGGAGCTAGTTACCGAGCACCGCTCACTCTACTGCTTATCTTGCTCATTTAATATTCTTTTATCAATTTACATACCAGTTGTAGGAAAATCATAATTAAACAAACATAAATACTTTATATACAATTGCCTTTCGGCCATCAAAATAATATACACGCATATGAAAACGTCTTGTGAGACCATCTAACCCACACTGCGTACCTACGAGCCTCTACTAACATACTGTATATACATGGACGGAACAAGACTCCATCGTGCCCAAATATATATATACCAAAAGGATAATCCTAAGCACCTCCGGACGATGGAGTGCTTTCAACCAGCTGACTGCTACTAAGGATCTGGGCCAAGCTCTCCTCTCTGTCTACCTGTGGGCATGAACACAGCGTCCGAAGAAAGGACGTCAGTACGAATGTTGTACTGAGTATGAGAAGCATAAACAATGAAAGAAAACATCAACAATATAGTGATAACATCAACATGAAATATCTGGATTTGTCTGATAATCATAAAGGAAATCATGTGTGCCATCTTACTCATACTCATCCTCATAACATATATGCATCATATGCAAGCTGCCCGTCCATGTCGGAACGGTGTGATAATCAATAATATTAGCCCGCGTCCAGGCCTCCCGCGTCCGGGGTACCATCTCATGCCGCCCACTAGTGGTGTCTGCCCATGCCAAAGGGTCATGGTGTATCCGTATAGCTGCCCGCCTTGGCGGTGACTGCCCGACCAACTAGGCACGGTGTGAAATGCTCATGTCATGCTTATCATAAAATGCTCATAATAATATACTCATCATAAAATACTTATCTCATTGTAGTACATGCATAAGGCTCAAGATCAACTTTACTCTATCGGGGTGACGTAAGGTCGTGATCCCCCGATTCCATTATGGAACAACTATTGATACTCTGCCTCACCTTGAAGGAACTAGTACATAAGGTGAGTGTAAGCGATAATTAACATCATCATTATACTAGCATCATCATATCGTATTCCTCATCTTATATAGACATTAAGGAGTTAGACTCTTAGCCTTTCTGTCATTACCCAACTAGGGGCCGTGACGAGTACCCGATACTTGTACCGAGCACCCCTTATCTCGCATCATATTCTTATTACTAAGTGGGCCATATGAACTATACCATACATTTTTTTTTTGTTACTCGACATTAACATTAACAGCATAATCATAAACGTACGCTATTAAACTTTACTAGCACCTTATACAGTGACGAAGGCCCTCAAAAGTACAAAACATCTAACTGTACATGTCTGTCTACGAGCCTCTAAACATAATACATAGCATCACAAAAAGGGCCGGATACTGCCGAGTCCGGACATGTACACAAAAGTAGTACCAATACGCTGGAGCCCCGAAAGAACTGGAGCACTCTCAATATACCGCTGGTGGAGCTCCTAAGGATCAAGTCCGCCAAACTGCTTACCTGCGCGGCATGAAACGCAGCGTCCGCAAGAAGGGACATCAGTACGAATGATGTACCGAGTATGTAAGGCATGAATAGTAAAATAAGATCATACTATAAAGCATAAAACATAGCATAGAGAAGGAGGGATATAATCTGTACCTCTGTTTGCCTCTTAAGGCAGATACTTATGCAATTTAACTTTACCTCTAGAAATAACATATAGTCATCTCAAGTACACTGCCCGACCGCGTAGGTACGGTGTAATACTGCTCGACCATAGAGGTACGGTGTAACTTTATCTGAGCATACCATGGGGTAAAGGAATAAGCTATACATATGAATGCCCCTTAGGGTTGATGCCATGCATGCTAGCTTTAAAAATAGTATGTAAAAATCTGTAAGTAAACTTCCCGACCGTATAGGTGCGGTGTAATGCTGCCCGTCCCAATAGGAACGATGTATATACTGCCCGTCCATGTAGGAACGGTGTGTGAGCCCGCGTCCAGGCCTGCCGCGTCCGGGGTATAAGCTGCCCACTATAGTGGTGTGTATATCTGCCCGGCCGCCCGTGGGTTGGCACGGTGTCATAAAATAAATAATACATAAGTATAAAGCATGCATAAGAGCCCAAGTGAAAGCTACAACTCCATCGGAGTGACATAAGGTCGGAAACCTCCGATTGCGTTATGGAATAGTCATCATGACTTTGCCTCGCCTTGAAGGGACTAGTAATATAAGGCGAGACTATCAACGAAGAATAGCGTTAAGGGAAAACATAGGACAAGGTCATCATCATCATAAGTCACTTACTTGAAGTCTTTAGAAATTAGAGTCATAACCAAGGAGTAGCATTAAAGAACAATAACTAGCTTGACACTTTCATACTTTTTTTGAGTCTTTAACCTAAGGCTCTTAGTCGTGGAATCACTCTTGTCATACTCATCATAGACATATTCCTTTCTTAACATCACCGCTATCATTTTTATCATAGAATACTCTCTTTAGAATAATTGTAACACTTATCGGGTAATAACTGAACATTAAGGAAGAATCCGGGATCAATGGGCCCACCTTGGGTCAAATGAGGCGGCGTACTAAATTTACATATGTTACGTGTCATGGCGTTACTTGTGAGGGTTTTAAGGTACTCGGGTCCTCTTTATGCAAGTTCTAGAGGTTCAAGAAGGTTTTTCAACATTTTGCACAATTTCTAGTTCAATTCTACTGAAGGAAAAAGGGAAAACTTTAAGTGCAGATTCCGGGGAATAGGGTTGTCTCCGAGGCTCGTACCTGACTTATTACGTCTAAGACATGCCATAGAAAGAAGGGTGAAGCCTTACATACCTCTTGCCGCTCCTTATGCTATCCCGAATTCAAGCCGCAAATCCGCCAAAATCTACAATTTGGTCACATTTACCAAATGTCAATTTAAGCATTTATAATTGGAGTCTTAAGATAATACTTAGCTACCGAAATTCCGGCAGCATTTCCCCTGCAAATACTCCATCCCACCAAGTTCAACTTGGCTAATTTCAATCAACAACAATCCCGGGAATTCCACCCGGCCAAATTATCAACAACAACGCCAACAACAATACTAACAATTTCCATATTCAATCAATTTACTACTTCTTCCAAAAACTTTCCAACTTTAATGAAAATAATAACAACCTCATAATCTATATTCCAACAATATCATACTAATCATATTGTCTTTCACGCATGCAAGAACATTACATTCCATTCATATAACTTCTAAAACAAGTCCCCACTACTACAACTTCACTAAGATTCCTAGACATTCATTAGCAACATAGAATCTACAACATAACAACAATCAAAACACTAAATAAAATTGACTCATTCTCTTCCATATTACACCCCAACCACACGGCACACACCATACATATACACGACCACACACACACACACTACACTCACGGCCACCACCCCTACTTTCATATTCTTTATGGATTTCACTCATTTCATACACTACAACATGCACAACACCCATAACATATGAAAGGGAATAAATTCTTACCTTTTGTCTCTAACCCTTCACTTGGCTAGAATCCACAACTTGCATGAAAATGTGTTTTTCTTGCTTCAAACACCACTCTACTCTGCTTAGGAACCTTCAATGGATTGTTTGGCTTGAAGAGGTAAATTGTTTGATGAAAAATCCCCAAGGTTCTTTTGTTCTTGCTATGGCCGAATGGCCTAGAGGCTTCTCCTTCAAGTTTTTCTTTCTTGAACCTTCTTGAATTATGAAGAGGAATGAAGGTGGACACCTTATTTAATCACATGAATTTTAATACCACATGGGCTTTGGGCCATAACCATGGCCGGTTGGGCCTCTTCATTTTTTTGTTGAAAATTTCCAAGCCCAATCAATTCATGGCTAGTTCTTGTAATTCTTGAAAGCTATATTTTTTTTTCCAACTCCCAAATTTACCCTTCGCTCCCCTCCATATTTCTACGAGTCATGTTGCGAATTTCCCTTTATACCCTTGACCTCACTTAACATTCCCGCTTCAAAATTTTCATAAACAACTTGTATGCCAAACAAAATAATAATAAGGTCTTGCTTGTCATCTTCCCGCGATTATCTTGAATTATCCGATTGTACAAGAATGCGGGATTTAACACTTTCGGACTATAGGAACTCATGAAGAGAATGGGAATTTCGTGCTACAAGATTCATGCCATCAGAAAGAAGGGACTAGCCTCACATACCTTGGTCGTTTAGCTAAGATATCGCTCACTCGTTCTCCTTCAATATCGCGTCGTTACCTTCATAAAGAATTCTTATCAACATTAGCATACTAACTACAAGAACGCGTCGCTAATTCTAGGAGATGTCGGACAGCGCTTCTCTTGTTTATACTATTTTTTTTCATGTTTTATATTAACTCCCAACATTCATAGCATTACTCACAATATCGAAATCAACAATCGTCGTTTACGTACATTTAGCAAAATCCACCATTTTCCTCCAATTTCCCTCATAATTAGCCTTATGACTCGTCCTTGCATTTAATGCTTGTTTCATGATGTAAGCATCATTTACAACGTATTTGTATTCACAACACTTCAACATTCATAATTCAATCCCACTATCATTCATTTATGGCACTATTCACTCAGTAATGGTCCATTTCTATGTTCTTCTACATTTCAAGTGTCTAAGCTTTTCAATACTTCAAAAAACATAGAATGATCATGAAACTTACCTTGGATAGTGGTTGAACAACCCTTGAGTTGAAATTCTTCACTTAGCCAAAACCCTAGTTCCACCCTTCTTTAGAATTTCTTGATTTAGAAGATCCTTTGATGTGTTCTTACACTTATTTTCATGAATTTAGTGGTGATGATCTTGATATTCCCTTTGATTCTCTTGAATTCTTGTGGAGGAATAATTTGGAATGTTCTAGAGGTTTCTTGAGTTGTGTTGATGAATAATGAACTGAATTGTAGTCCAAGCCCCTTTTAATAATCCCAAAATTTGATCTTTAATGAATTCTCGTCGGGTGAACAGTGGTCGTAAATTGTAGTTTACGGACTGTATTCTGATTTACGGCCCGTCCACTGTGGACGTATTTAAGCATTCCAAGAAACAGAAAGTTTGGCTGAGGATTATGGCACTTTACGACCTGGTTTACGGTCCGTAAACCAGTTTACGGGCCGTAAACTGGGTCGTATTTAACCATATCAACGCTGGGAAGAAAGTTGAGATTTTTGGAATGATGGAATACGATTGCACTATACGGTCCGTAAATCACTTTACGGGCCGTATAGTGCCATATACGACCACTGGCAGAAAAATTTTCTGCAACTCTATTATTTCCAAAAATGCAAAATTAGCCATTCCCGACTTAGTAAAACACCATACACTCAAGTCCTTCATTGTTCTACTCATCACACAAGTACGGAAAAATTTCCGAGGTGTAACAAAAACATCACTATTCATCTTTCATGACCCATTTTGCTATACTCTTCTAAAATCCAAGCATTTCAACTTCCAAATACCTTAACAACATATAAATACAATAAATCTTACCTTAGATGTTGTAGGAACAAGCCTTAGTCGAAATACTCCACTTGAGCAAAAACCATAGTTTTTCTCCATTTGGATTTCTTGACTTGAATGATCTTTAATGGGTTTGCTTACACTTGATTCACTTATTTTGTGTTGTTGATCACTAAAAACCCTTGAAAACTTGTGGAATATATGTAGAGAGATGTTTTAGAGAGAAGGGGTGTGATGTAGAAGTGAAATGAAATAATAAGCCTTGGTCCCCTTATTTAATGACTTAAAAATCTGATTTGAAGTGCACAGTGGTCGTAAACTTGGTTTACGGTCCGTATTCCAGTTTACGAACCGTCCTTCATGGTCGTATTTAATCTTAACAGAACCAGAAACTCAGGCTGGGACATGGTGATTTACGATCATGGTTTACGAGTCGTAAACCACTTTACGGTCCGTATTCCAGGTCGTATTTAACCATTGATCATTTGGCAGAAAGTTTGAAGTTTTGGAAGCCACAATACGACATGGCAGTTTACGGACCGTATACCACTTTACGGTCTGTATTTCATTTTACGACCACTGGCCAGAATGCAAACTTGCAACTTTTCACATTTCCCAAGACCTATAATTATTCATTATGGAGCATAACCTCTCTCTTATTGCGATTGCCTTTGGAATCTTATTTAGGGTCATCAAATGTCGTTTCTTACTCATGGAAACATCATACACTCGTGCTCATCACTAGGTCATTCACCCGCGTACCAACGGAAGATTTTCCCGAGGTGTAACAATTAAGCTCTTTGGTAAAAGCTTGTACAGCCCATTCCTCCAGAACCGGAGGGAGCTCCATCTGTTCCCTTTGGAACCGGTTGACAAATTCACGTAACAACTCATCATCCTTTTGGGCTATATGGAAAATATCCGTATTCCGGGCCTGCACCTTTTTAGATCCAGCATGGGCTTTTATGAACGCATCCGCGAGCATTTCGAAAGAAGTGATTAAGTGCTCGGGCAGATGGTCATACCAAGTCAATGCTCCCTTCGATAGGGTTTCCCCAAATATTTTCACCAACATGGACTCTATTTCATCCTCTTCGACATCGTTGCCTTTTATGGCACACGTGTACGAAGTCACATGCTCCTGTGGATCTGTTGTTCCGTCGTATATCTGGATGTCCGGCATCTTAAACCTTTTCGGGATCAACTTCGGAGCCGCACTTGGAGGAAATGGCCTTTGGATGTACCTCTACCAATCCGGTCCTTTTAGAATCGGAGAAGCCCCCCGGATCTGATCCACCCGAGAGTTATATGTTTCCACCCTCTTCTCAGTTGAGTCTACCCGTTTTGCCAATGTTTTGAGCATTCTCAAAACTTCGATGGATGAACCGACTCCCGATCCATTACTCTCGACTATCCGAGTTTCATTCCCTCTGGGTTCAGTGACGCCTTTCGGCCTCTCCGGGGCCGCTTTATCATTTTTACTTTGCAGCTGGGCTATTGTGATTCCTAGTTCGGCAATGGCGGTTCTCTGTTCCTGCAACATTTCAAAAATTAAACATAAGTTAACCTCATCCAGGGTATCCGTTACTTTCCGGCCTTGTGCCCGGGATAAAGTAATTAAATTATGAGTATTTAAGGTATCAGTGGCCGACTGGGTAGCATTCTCCTAGTTCACGGTGTTCTGCCGGTTAAGGCCTTCCCTCGAATCAACAAAATTTAGGTCGATGGGATCTGCTGGTAGGTCCCGTAGCCCACTGTTCTCGTTTTCGGCCACAATCTCATTGTTGTTGACATGACCAGATTGTCCACTGCTTGCCATTTGGTCCGTTTTCACAGAGATTAGCAAAAGATTTCTTAATCTAACGGGTAGGAAGATAGAAGCCAAGATTAAAAAACCACTGTTATCCTAGCCCCACGGTGGGCGCCAAATTATTTATCCCGAATTTAGGTAATCAATTGAATTTATAAGTGAGGTATAGGATATGTGGGTAACTTTAATCTATTTCGGGTTGATGAGAAGTGTTTATGGATTTGCTTGCTATAATGTTATATCCCGCATTTTGTACATTCGGATAATTCAAGACAATTGCAAGAAGTTAAGGACAAGGCTATATTTTGATCTTATTTAATACACAAGTTGTTTATGAAAATTCTTTATGTGGAAATATTAAGAAAGGCTAGGGGCAAAAAGGGAAATTCGCAAGATGGCTCATAGAAAATATGGAGGAAGGCTAAGGGCAAATTTGGAATTAGGAAAATAATTTTTCATGAATTACAAAAAAAAAAAAAAAAATTGGTCTTGAATGAATGGGCCATGTGGCCGTCCATGTTAGGGTGTGGGCCTTGGCCCACATGGATCAATTACACATGTGTATATTAGAAGACCAAGTAGTCATACTTTCATATCCATCCTTAGAAATTTCAAGAAACTTGGAGAGACAAAAATCATAAGGCCATTCGGCCATAGCAAAGTAGAAGAGAAGTCCCAAAAATCTTGACCAAAGAAATATTTTCTCCTAGCATTTCTACTAATTGGAAGGTCCCTAGCAAAGTGAAGTAGTCATTGGAGCAAGTAAAGCATCTATTCTTGCAAGTCACAAATCCTAGCCAAGTGAGAAGTTAAGGGAAAAAGGTAAGGTTTAATCCTCTTCTTATATATTATGGACGATTATGTATGCTGTAGTATGTAAAAGTGGATGAAATTCATGAAAATATGGATGTTATATGTGGCCGTGTATATGTAGTGTGTGGCCGTGTAGGTATGGTGTGGTGTGGAAGAGAATGAATCAATTTTTCTTAGTATTTTGGTTGTTGTTGTAATGGAATCTATGATGGAAATGAAAGTTTAATGATTCTAGTTGAAGTTGTAAGTGTTGGAGAGTTGTTTAGAAGCTAATGTGATGTTAAAAGACATTTCTTGTATTTATGGAAAATAATGTTGTTAGTGTGTGAATTGTTGGTGTAGTTCACGAATTTGAAGGATGGAAATGTGTTGTTATTGTTCTTGTTGCATTTGGAAGGTTTCGGGTGGAGTGGAGCATTGGTTGAATTGTTTTGAATATTTTACGGATTGTTTGAAGTATTCTTGAATATTGTTTGAATGGTTACGGATTAGTACTTGAATATGTAAGCAATTATGAATTGAACGTAAATGAAATGCCGTCGAAGTTTGTAGAAAGAATTTGCTAACGTTAGTATGCTTTTTGAATTTCTTGTGGATATTGTTAGAATAACTGTTGGTATTGTTGTTGATAATTTGGCCGAGTTGAATTCTCGGATTTGTTGTTGTATTTTTGGCCGAGTTAAATTCTCGGGGTTGTTGTATTTACAGGGGAGATGCTGTCGAAATTTCTGTAAATAAAGTGTTGGTTTAGAATTGGACTCTTAAGTGTTATGGCTAATGTTTGGTATGTACGAATATTGTTGTAGATCTCGCGAAGCCAAAGACTTAAGTTCGGATTAGCGTAGGAAGCGGGCAAGGTATGTAAGGCTTACCCTTTCTTTCTTTTGGCATGATCCTTATGAAACGAGCAAATGACGTATATGTATGATTTCAAAGAAGTTTCTATTCTTAAAGGAACTAGGATGGCTAACGTTCTTGATTTCCATAAGTTACTTCATATGGTTTGATGTGTATCTAAGATGTCCGAAGATCTATGTGATATGTTTCCGAATGGCATTCGAGAAATAATTGATATGACTAATGTCTTGATTTTCAAATGATAGCATGTTCGATTATTCCATTGAGTCTTTGATATACTTTGACACGTACATATGGTTCCATTCACACCAACTTAGCTAGCTTTAATCATTAACTAGCTTTAACAATCCCCCACATGAACTTAGCTAGCTTTAATCATTAACTAGCTTTACCAATCCCCCACATGAATGGGGAATGGCTATATGAAGGAAAAACATGCATGACAAAAATACTGTGTGATTCGTAAGCAAGGATTAATCGCATCTGGATAAGTAGATTTCTCTTTGAACTTTCCGTAGTGAACATATGTCGGATATACTCGGTCAATCGGTAGATTTATATCTTTGAACCGTCGAGCTTTGGTGTATACCTAGACAACCACATGTCACACAATTAACCCTTTAACTATCTTTGGTTCTCATTGTTTTGTTCGTTTCAGCCATGAACACTGCCTGGTTCATAAGTGCGTAGAGAATTGGCCTCACAGAATTCTCCTTGAAGCGGCTTACACTTCACACTTACATAGGTGATTTCCAAATATGTCATCCCGTAGATACACTATTTGATATACCCCGTATCAAACTTAGAAACCATTAAAAAGCCGTAATGCTTTATCCTGGTACTGAACATTGTCTCATCACGAGAATGGACCAAAAAGTTATTGTGACAATGTTGAACCGTCATCAATGACTTTGTTTGATCTCTTTGAACCTAGATCTTGGGATCTCCAGTCTTCTAGGTAGAGTTACCGCCACGATGACTTGTCCTCGGCCAAAGTCCCATTCCCCTCGATGATCTTTCAACCACCTCTCTAGTTAGGCCTTTAGTTAGTGGATCCGACACATTATCTCTTGACTTAACATAGTCAATTGTGATAATTCCACTAGAGAGTAGTTGTCTAACGGTATTATGTCTTCGTCGTATGTGATGAGACTTTCCGTTGTACATAACGCTCCCGGATCTTCCTATTGCCGCTTGGCTATCACATTGTATGCATATAGGAGCCAACGGTTTGGGCCAAAATGGAATATCTTCTAAGAAATTCCGGAGCCATTCAGCTTCTTCACCGGCTTTGTCTAAAGCTATGAACTCAGATTCCATTGTAGAGCGGGCGATACATATCTGTTTGGATGACTTCCAAGACACTGCTCCTCCACCTATGGTAAAAACATATCCACTTGTGGATTTAGTTTCAGTTGAACCGGTGATCCAATTTGCATCACTGTATCCTTCAATAACTGCAGGATACCTATTATAATGCAAAGCAAAGTTTTGAGTATGTTTCAAATACCCCAAAACTCGTTTCATTGCCAGCCAATGATTTTGGTCGGGATTACTAGTGTAGCGACTTAGTTTACTTATAGCACACGCAATATCAGGTCGCGTACAGTTCATGATATACATCAAACTTCCCAACACTTTGGCATAATCCAATTGAGAGTGACTTTCACCTTTATTCTTTGCAAGAGCAAGGTTCATATCAATTGGCGTCTTTGCAACTTTAAAGTCCAAATATTTGAACTTTTCAAGTACCTTTTCAATATAATGAGATTGTGACAATGCTAGACCTTGAGGAGTCTTATGGATTTTAATTCCCAGAATTAAATCGGCAACTCCTAAGTCTTTCATATCAAACTTGCTAGCAAGCATGCGCTTGGTAGCATTTATGTTACCAATGTCGTTACTCATTATCAACATATTATCCACGTACAAACAAACAATGACAACGTGGTTCGGAGTGTTCTTAATGTAGACACATTTATCACACTCATTTATCTTGAATCCATTTGACAGCATCGTATGGTCAAATTTTGCATGCCACTGTTTGGGTGCTTGTTTTAGTCCGTAAAGAGACTTAACAAGTCAACACACCTTCTTCTCTTTCCCTGGAACTACAAACCCTTCAGGTTGTTCCATGTAAATTTCTTCCTCTAACTCTCCATTTAGGAAGGCTTTTTTCACATCCATTTGATGGATTTCAAGACCGTACACGGCGGCTAACGCTACTAACACCCGAATAGATGTAATCCTCGTTACCGGCGAGTATGTATCAAAGTAATCAAGACCTTCTCGTTGTCTAAAACGTTTAACAAATAGTCTTGCCTTATATTTATCAATACTACCATCAGCTCTCATTTTCCGCTTGAAAATCCATTTGGAACCTAAAGGTTTATTCCCTGGAGGAAGATCAACCAATTCCCAAGTATGGTTGTCCAATATGGATTCTATCTCACTATTGATTGCCTCTTTCCAAAATTGAGCTTCCGATGAAGACATAGCTTCATTGAAAGTTCGAGGCTCATTTTCCAACAAAAATGTTAGAAACTCTGGTCCAAAGGAAGTAGACGTCCTTTGACGTTTGCTGCGTCTTGGATTTTCCTTATTAGGACTATTTTCCTCTGTTTCTTCCCGAGGTCGTTTAGATTCTTTGCTAGACGACTCACATTCTTTTTATACGAATATATGGCTTCAAAGAAGTCAGCATTATCTAATTCAATTACTGTATTCACCTGAATGTCGGGATTTTCAGATTTGTGAACCAGAAACCGATATGCCTTACTATTTGTGGCATATCCTATAAAAACACAATCAACGGTTTTAGGTCCTATTTTTACCCTTTTGGGTTTAGGAACTTGCACCTTGGCCAAACACCCCCACACTTTGAAGTATTCCAAATTGGGCTTCTTTCCTTTCCACTTTTCATATGGAATTGATTTTGTTTTGATATGGGGCACTCGATTGAGTATTCGGCTAGCTGTTAGAATAGCTTCCCCCCACAAGTTCTGGGGTAACCCAGAACTTATTAACAGGGCATTCATCATTTCTTTTAGTGTTCTATTCTTCCTTTCTGCAATTCTGTTTGATTGTGGCGAGTAAGGGGCAGTCGTTTGATGCATAATACCATATTCCAAACATATTTGTTCAAAAGGAGATTCATATTCACCGCCCCTATCACTCCTTATCATTTTAATCTTTTTGTTAAGTTGAGTCTCAACTTCAGTTTTGTACTGCCTGAATGCTTCAATTGCTTCATCTTTACTATTAAGTAAATAAACGTAGCAATACCGCGTACTATCGTCAATAAAAGTTATGAAGTACTTCTTTCCACCGCGAGATGGGATTGACTTCATGTCACAAATATCTGTATGGATTAAGTCTAAAGGACTTGAATTCCTTTCAATTGACTTATAAGGATGTTTAACATACTTAGATTCAACACAGATTTGACATTTTGATTGATTGCATTCAAACTTAGGCAATACTTCCAAACTAATCATTTTTCGCAAGGTTTTATAATTGACATGTCCTAAACGTGAATGCCATAAATCATTTGACTCAATCAAGTAAGACGAAGCAGAAACTTTATTATTATTAGCAACAACCATTACATTCAGTTTGAAAAGGCCCTCTGTAAGGTAACCTTTTCCTATGTACATCTCGTTCTTACTTATTACAACCTTGTCAGAAACATAAACACACTTAAAACCATTCTTCACTAGAAGTCCGGTAGATACTAGATTTTTCCTAATTTCAGGAACATGACAGACGTTGTTGAGAGTCACCACCTTGCCAGAGGTCATCTTCAACAGGATCTTTCCATAACCTTCAATCTTGGCCGTTGCAGAATTTCCCATGTAAATGGTCTCGTCGGGCCCGACGGGAGCATATGAAGCAAAGGCTTCTCTAACAGCACAAATGTGGCGAGTGGCGCCAGAGTCAATCCACCACTCCTTCGGATTTCCCACTAGGTTGCACTCAGACAACATAGCGCACAAGTCATCAACCTCATCGTTTGTTTCAACCATATTAGCCTGACCCTTCTTCTTTTCCTTCTTCGGAGCACGACAGTCTGCAGCTTTGTGTCCGATTGTTCCACAATTGTGGCAGTTTCCCTTGAATTTCTTCTTGTTGGCATAGTTCCTTGGTCCCGATGCCTTTTTCCTCTTTTTCAGATTAGTTGGGGCAGTTTCAACAATATGTGCTCCCCCTATGGTTGATCTCCCATTTGCCTTCTTCTCCGCTGCCTAGTTATCTTCCTCGATTCTCAACCGAACAATGAGATCTTCCAGTGTCATCTCCTTTCGCTTGTGTTTTAAGTAATTTTTGAAGTCCTTCCATGAAGGAGGCAACTTCTCTATCACTGCCGCAACATGAAACGCCCCACTAATCACCAAACCTACACCAAACAATATGTAAGTAATAGTGTACTGAATGCTTTCTACAAAGGTATTAAGCAGATTTATACCTTCAGCGAGGAGATCGTGGATGATAACCTGCAACTCTTGAACTTGAGTAACAACAGACTTGCCATCTACCATTTTGTAGTCCAGAAACTTGGCAGCGATAAACTTCTTTAGTCCGGCATCTTCTGTTTTATATTTCTTTTCCAACGCATCCCATAGCTCTTTTGATATTCCCACATTGCTATAGACATTGTAAAGATCATCCTCCAGTCCGCTAAGAATATAATTCTTGCACAAAAAATCTGAGTGCTTCCATGCCTCAGTTATAACAAAACGTTCATTCTCAGGTGTTGATTCCGGCAGAACCGAACGTCCTCCTTAATAAACTTTTGAAGGCTTAAAATAGTTAAATAGAAGAACATCTTTTGTTGCCATCGTTTGAAATCAATCCCGGTGAATTTTCCGGGCTTCTCTGCCGGAGCCGGTGCTGGTGCGGTACGACTGGAGGACGCAGCATTGCTCGTAGAACCAACCACGGGGCTGGTGTGGCATTAGCAGTAGCAGTAGCATTCAAATTTGGAATTTGATCTCCCATTTCTGTCGTAGGAAACAACAGAAAATTTAATAAACAGTGAATCAGTTTAAATTCAAAAAATGTTCGAACTGAATCTGTTTTGATAACAATAAATATAATACACAACAGTGAAGATTTTATTTCTTCAAACCGAATCAAGTTTACACAAGACAGATTTAAAACCTTCAAACAGAATGTAGGAAACTGTATGTTGTATACTTGATGAAGTTTTTATATCTTCAAATCAAGTATCCAAATGAGTAGAAAGTTCTGAAAACTTTAATCTCAACTGGAGTAGAAAATCTGAAGATTTTAGTCTCCAAGCAACATACAAGTTCGTTACATGCAAACAACAAAGACACAAGTTTCTTTTATTTTGTGGACAACACTGTTTTATGTTAACGAAAATAATTGTTTTTCCCTTTCAAATAACGTTCTGTAATCGTTAAACAACAACAAATGAACACAGAAATAGTTGTTAAATTCCTTAAGCTTGTTATCCTCCTGTGTTCAAAACTGTCGTAAGGCAAAATCAGAAACTGGAAATAAAACCAGTAAGTAGAAAAGGAGAAAAAAAATTGTGTGAATAAAATTCACAAATATCCGAGACCACAGAATTCACTGTGTGTCCTTAAGGAATTTAACCCCCTCACTGTACCCGAAGTTACGGATTATTTCCTCCCAGGATATAACGGATATACCTGTCGTAGGAGTGGCGGTACCTCAAACGCCTACGACTTCGGCGAACTCAAATCTGGCAACGAAACACAGTAAGACTCGATAGTTTTATTTGTGGAGAAAGAATGCAGAATATGTAATGCAAGGAAAAATTGTTTTGTAGTTGAAAATTGAGGCATTTCCTCAGTTTATATAGCCTCGAACATGCCTGTTCAGAATAGGCTTGGTGGTTGTTCAGAAAGGCCATGCCTTTTCCGAAAATAATTTTAGAAAATGAAGATTGAATTTAAATAAATTTGGTCCAAAAAGATTATCAATCAATCAGATCATTTGACCGAAGCCGAAGCCGAGCCGAGCGACGACGACGGCGCGAGGGGAGTCCCTCTTCTTGACCCTTTAAGAGCTAGAGGAAGTGTTTTCTAATATAAGCACATAACTTTCCCTTTCTACCACCAATGTGGTACAAGGCTCCTTTTCAAAGGAACTTTTCTTTGAACTTCATTTTCCTTCCATTATCTTTTTCCCTCCATTTCTCATTCACACCAACTTAGCTAGCTTTAATCATTAACTAGATTTAACAATTTCTAACTTGTGTTTTTTATTTCCTGTAATGGATTTAGAAAATCTTGGTTGATTCATATGTTTTTAGCATTTGGGGTCAAGTTTTCTTGTGTTTATTTTTTGTTGGTGCAGTTTAGTAGAGAAAGCAGGGGCAGAGGGCTATGAGAAATTGGCTAAGGATCATTAAATTGTTTCATCTCTTGGGATTATTGGAAGGCCCAGAGAAACTTAGGAATGACATTTCTATTATTTTCAGGTACTTTTTTATTTTAATTTTATTTTTAAATGTAGCTTCTTTATAAGCGGAGTTCTACTCTTAACTATTTAGGTTGTGTTATGCGAAAGTTTTCATTGATGAAATTGTACTCATCTTTTCATTGCCCTTTGGACCGAGAAGTTATCACAATGACTCCATTGCTTTTGCTAATTACCTTAATGAATATATTAATAAACAGAAATACTGCAACAAATAATTCATGACATAAACTGAATATCATAACAAAGACCAAATTATAAGAAATGGATTTAGAAAAGGTTGCACGTGTCCTTACTTCTTCTTTTCTTGTTTATGCCTTACAAGTAGTTCAGAGCCGAACAAACATATATTACTTCCTTGAAGGTTTTGGAGATAGGAGGGATGTTCAAACCTGCTCCTGCTTGTCGCCTGTATCAAAACAATTTCTTACCGAGTTGAACTTTGCAAAGAATGAATTGAAAGATGAGGGCAGTGGCGGACCTAGTAAGAGCTCAGGGGGTCCGAACCCCCTTCGGCGAAAAATCGCACTGTATATACAAGGTGAAAATTATTTTTTATGTATATATAGTAGACGTTGAACCCCCTTAGCTTCTTCATTTATGGCTTCTTTATATTTTTGAACCCCCTTGGCATAAATCCTGGCTCCGCCACTGGATGAGGGTGCTACTTTAATTTCCAAGGCATTAGAAGATCTGAGCTTTCCTCTCAAATAGAGCACTCATGAGTTAAATTGACACTTTCCATAGCAATGACTTTGTGTTTTCCTTCTTCTACTTATTCTAAGTGTTAAAAAATCGCGTATGGACGTATTTGTGATCTTCCTGAGTGATGCAAATCAAGAAGCTATATTGGGCTTGTGTTATTTAGGGCGTCAACAACAAGCTCTTGTGAACCCAGGAATTGGTATGTGGACTTGTCTTCAAATTCAAGAAGCCCAAGGATGATTTCAAGCCCAAGAAGCCAAGTTAAAATTATTTCCTTCTTAAATTAGGATTAATTGTTTTTCCTTGTTCTAGTAGGTTTTACTTTCCCCTTTCCTTGTAGAATAGGGATTTTATTTTCCTTGTTTTTAGCTATTTCCTTTCTAGAGTAGAATAGAGAGTTGTAGTCATCAAATTAGAGACCCTAGGCCTATATAAATGGTTCTTATTCTTTGTTAAATACTATTCACATTTTTAGCATAAACCTAAATTTTGCAATAGAGTTATTCTCTCTATTTCTTGTTCTTTATCCTTGTTTTTGGTTCCAAGCAAGGTCGTAATAGTCTTTACCTTATTTTCAGTTGCGTGTGGTGTTTCTTTATCATGTTAATTGATTTCAAGAGGTGACTTAGGAACTTTATTTGTTCTTGATCATTCAAGAACGCGTTTCTTGATTAAAATTCGTTCTAGTTCATACCCAGAACCTTAATTTTCTTTCCATCGTTGTGCCCTCAATACTTACTTGATTTAAACCATTCACTAGTTATTTTTATAGTTCAAATCGTCATCTTTCACATAGTTTTTGAATCACTTTAATCCTGCGCCTACATCCGTTTCTTGAATCTGCCCATCAAACCGGTTCAAGAACAAGATCCTAGTCAATTGGTTCTTTGTTAACTCGAAGAATCACATCACTGAGTTACAGTCCTACCGGAATATACTAAAACAGGAGGAGCTTCTTAAGTGATTGAACTTTGGGTAAAATAAAATGTACATTTTTTTGATAAGATATATAAACAAGTTTTTGTCACATCCCCAACGAGGAGTATGACGGGCTCTGACTCATAGGCTGGGAACCACCTGACTTAACAGTTACCTTGAAGACCATATACTATAACTTAGCGTTCACCTGCACGCAGAAAAGGCCCAACATAGGAATATCCGATAATCCAACATAGATGTACATATGCTAACCGACAAGGTCGCTACAACATCACGAGTATCGTAAAGCCGGCAAGGCCTACAGGAAAATATCACAACCTAGGCAAGGTCGGCAAGACCATACATAGTATCTACATACCCCGCTATGTCTATAGGCCTCTAAGAATGTACATATAAACATATATTACATTAACTTAAAATACCAAAAGATAGCAAGTCCGGAGTAGTGGCACTTGCTGACATCGCTGAAGCTGGAAAATCCTACTGTGGTCGCTCCTCAATAACCCTGTCAGAGCCTGCAGCACGAAATGCTCCGTCCCGTGCAATGGGATATCAGTACAAATAAAAGTACTGAGTATGTAAGGTAGGAAACCATAACATGAGTAAGATAGACTTATAAGGAGGATAGAAGTAACCTGAGCCACCTGAGAACGTACAATATACAATGCATAAGTTTAGAAATCATATGCAAGTATACACACACACACACACACACACACACACACACACATATATATATATATATATATATATATATATATATATATATATATATATATATATATATATATATATATAAATAGTACGGTTAAAGTCCAAATATGCCCCTAACCTTTGCGAAATTGTACACATTTGCCCGTCGTTAAAAGGTTGGTGCAAAGATGCCCCTAATGTTTTTTTTTGCCATACGTGCCCTTGAGTTAACGGAAAATATTGGAGGGCATATTTGTTCAGTTTCGCAAACATTAGGGGCATATTTGAGCCTTTGAAATTCCTGAATATTATGGCACAAATAGTTCTCAGATTTTTTTGTAGTGCACTTTATGCTAGCCAATGATTTATTGCAACTGCATTTTGAAACTTCACACTTATCGTACAACCCCTCACTTTTCTCTCTTATTCTTTCACTTGTTTATGAAATGTCGGAAGTTTCGAGTTCTTCAAATAGCTGCGGAAGGGTTTGTGGATGTGGAGTTGTGGAAGGGTTTGTGGACGTGGAGTTACTGCACTCCAGCTCACTTATGGACTTCAAATAATTCTACTAAATTTCAGTCATGCGTCAAATTCACGAAAGGGCCAAACCAATGGTGTAATACCTCGTAACTTCGGACGTAAGTTTGACTCATAAGATGATAATATAATGGAACCAATATGAGGGTTATAGGAAGTGTTATGAAAACCAATTAAGTCATAAGAAATGTCTTTAGGCAAAGCAAAGTTGAAAACCACTCTACGGGGCATGTTTGCAAGTGAGTTTATAGAAGGTCTTACTTTCAACGACCAAAACCCCTTTATTAATTGAGAATTTGGGAAAACTTCCTTGATGAAAGTTGTATCCCTTTGAAATATCTTTCCAACGGTATATTATGGGTCTTGAACGGAGCTATACACAAAAGGTTATGGCCATTTTACGACAGACTGTTCGACAGAATATCATCCTCTGTCACAAGATGCGATTCAGGATGCGACTCGCAAACACTACATGCGACGCCGCAGTCCCGTCGCAAGTTGTGCCAGAGAGATTTTGTCCATACTTTTCTGGACTACTTTAAATAAGACCCAACTCGTCCAAAATCATATTTTCATCATTCTTGGTCAAGAAAACCTCTAAAATACTCTCTAACATTCATCCACAAGAAAATTCAAGGGAAATCCATGATCAATAACACCAAATCCATGAACCCAAATGTATGAAACCTAGCCAAAGTTCATCTAATTCAAGAAAACTCAAGGGAAGTGAAGTAGGGTTTTGGTGCTAAAGGAGTAACTCCACTCAAGACTTGTTCAACCACTATCTAAGGTAAGTTTCATGACTTTCTCATGATGATTAAAGTGTTGATGTATTCTTGGGAGAATAATAATTGGGTTTGATGAAGGGAATTATATGAACTATGCTAGAGTTGTTGGATTGTTGACTTGGGATTTGTTGTATTCATATGAGTGATGAAGAATGATGTTAATTACATCTAATTGAGATTGTAGAATCATCTAGAAGTAATAGAATGGGATTGGGTGAAGAAAACACCATTAATGAAGGTTGTGAAGTTTCATGCCCACCAAGTGTTTGATAAAATGCTTAGATGACCAAAGCATGAATATTATTGCTAATATAGAATCCCTTTGACTTGTATTGATATAGATCAAAGTTGAGAGGGTTGACGAACATTATATTACGCTCAAAGGCTGGAATTGAGGTATGTGAGGCTAACTATCTACGTTAGGGAATGTTCATGATTCTCCCTACGCCTCATTCTTCATACTTGTTAGAAATTTGACTCAGAATATAGTTAGCTCTAGTTTCATGAAATGATATAGAACTGTTATCTTCTAGGGTTGCAGTTACAGAATTCGTTCATGGTTGTCACTTTGAACATCATGAACCCAGCACGTAATCCTTATAAACTTATGCATTATTATCACATGAGTCTCAGTCAGTGTATAACCAGTTAATTGCAAGAGTCCCAGAATCAGAAACAGTTATCATGCTATCAGCTATAGCCAGTCTCAGTTTTGTAAAATATCAATGTTGAACACCTGTATCTGTACTTTTGGGCCCTAGGCCACAGTTTATGCATACGTATTGCTTGGGCCAGAGGCCACAGTTTTGTGTACACTATTTGGGACCTAGGCCACAGTTATATATATATATATATATATATATATATATATATATACAGTTTTACAGGTGATTCTTCATCCAGAACAGGGAGTACTTCAGCTTCTTGCTTTCCTGTTTAGTTCAGTTTCAGTTTTCAGTTTCAGTTCCAGTATTTTATTGCTTCAGTTGCTTTACATACCAGTACAATTCAAATGTACTGATGTCCCTTTTTATTGCTTGGGGGCCTGCATCTCGCTATGCAGGTAACGATACACAGGTTGACGACTCAACTAATTAGGAGTGCACGTATCAGCTACTGGTGAGCCCCACATTCCTTCGGGGCGTTGTCAGCTATCCGGTTATTTCAGTTTATAGACAAATCTATCATTCAGTAATCTTAGAGGCTTCATAGACACAGTTCAGACAGTCAGATATTTATTATGTTAGCCTTGTTGGCAGTTGTTCAATCGTTTTGGTTTAGCCATGTTGGCTACTGTCAGATATATTTCAGATTGTCTAAGTATTTCCTCATTATGATTTCAGTCAGACCTTTAGTATATCATCATGTGTTTAGTTATTCCACATTTAGTTATGTTTTGATATCACATGTTGATTCAGTCAGCCAGTTGGTTTGCTCGGTCACATGCAGTCAGGCATCGGGTGCCGTGTTACGTCCAGGCCTAGGTTCGGGGCGTGACAAAGCTTGGTATCAGAGCCTAGGTTCAAGTGTCTTAGGGAGTCTATGAAGCCGTGTCCAGTGGGGTCTCTTTTATATGTGTGAGGGCCCCATACATATAAACAGTTGACCACCAAGACATTCAGGATTGTCTCATTTCTTTCTACTCTAGATCGTGCCATGAAGCTTAGAGCAATAAGAAACTTCTCTTCCTCTAGAATTACGTACGTTTCGAATGCGCAGGAGATGAACAGGTAATTTAAGGTCTAAGTAAGGATGTTTACCCATAAGGGGTACAATTGTCTAGTACTTACTGGTAACGAATGAGACTTCAAGTGCTATTGAAGGTGGAATACAATGTAAGATGCCCGAGAAGGGGTGTAGTAGAATGAATGGTATGTTGAATGATAATGATGTTCTTGAGAAAGGAGAATGGGATACCATAGGGAGAGGATATTAGAGAAATTAGAAAAGGAGCTAAGTTTGCAAGAAACGTAAATCCTGAAGGATCTCAAGGAAGTGGTGGCAGACAGTTTTCTATCGGAGGTCATCAGGACCTACTCCATCTGCAGTTAAAGATTAAAAGGGAAAATAAACAGGAAAGTGTAACAGGTACAGTTGGAGTTGGACATATGAGGTAAGTTCATCATTTTTATACTGTTGTTGAAATTGGGAGCCCTGTGTGGCTATGATGTGATATGATATATATGTATATATATGCTGGCCTTGTGAGGCATTGTTGGTATTTCCTGCATGTAGGTTTTGGGATAGTAAGAAATACAGAGGAAACTCTGCCAAAATTTTCCTACAAATAGAAGGAGAATGAGATATGAGTTCGTAATATGTCTGGAAAAGCCATGTCAATAGTAATGATAAGATTTGACTAAGTTACGAGTACGGCTGACTTTGAGAAATATGATTTGATTTCCTATTCAGATGAACACCTTAAGTGGGTGACAGTTCGGATACATTCGAATGTGTGTTAGAAACCAAGGGCTTAAGTTAAGTTCAGAGCAGAGTGATTAGTGGAAGAAGGAATCAGCTAAGCCGTAAGAGAGCAAACTACAGAAGAATAGCCTTTAAGAGTTGTCAAAAGGGGTTGACCTAACATTTACAATGTGAGCAGAGTAAAGTCATTAAAATAGAGTATGACAGTTATGAATACAGTAGCAACCCGTTCATGTAAGTAAATTTAGTTTTTCCCCATGAGAAATTGCTCAGATAGGAGTAAAAAAAAAAAGGATTCATCAATGTTGTAGAGTACAAAGGAATTACAGAAGATAAGGAATGTTAATTGGATCCCATCAGAAGAGAAGAATTTGTAAGTATAAGATGTTAGCCTTGGTCTAAAGAGGAGATGCATAAATCGCCAGTAAGTCCAGTGAGATAATTGAAGACCCGAAGGGTTAGTATGAAATATGAAGAACCTCGGTTCAGTTAGGTTGGCATAATGAGATAGTCTTCATAAGGGAATATGCCTCATCTTAGAGAAAACCAGAAGTGAGTAAAATGATCATCGAACGAATCGTGTCAAGTTCAATTACTATCGATTAGGCGATCACAGAAAAGCTATAAGATCATGCCTAGTTATGTGTCAAAAGGGTAGTGCCATTGCACAAGACTCTAATCTTTAAGGTGCTAGTGAAAGACTTAGCACACAACAGTACTATGAGTATTTTAGGAATTAAAAATAAAAAAATACCAAGTATGGGAAGTATGGCTCAAGATTTAGACATACAAGAGAACTATGGTGAAAGAAGTTCACCGCTTATCCAAGCTAGGAATTCGACTTTTGGACTCCAAAGTGAGAGGAGTTGTTGCCCAGAACATGGCTTATTCCTCCTTAGTTATAAAAGTTAGAGAGAAGCAGTTTGGTGATTCCTACTTGCTGCAGATAAAAGAGGGGATTCACGAACATAAAGCCTTAGCTTTTGAACAAGGGGGAGATAACGGTACCTTGAGATACCGAGGCAGATTATGCGTTCCAGCTGTAGATAGACTCAGAGAGCTAATTATGTCTTAAGCTCACCATTCTAGGTCTACCTCGTTCAGATAGGAGGCATGATTTAATTTGGGTGATTGTGGATAGACCTACGAAGTCAGCGCACTTCTTGCCAGTTAAGACCACAGATTGAACAAGAAGATTATACCAAGTCATATGTTAATGAAATTCCCAGATTGTATGGGACCCTAGTGTCCATTATTTCAGACTATGGTGCTCAGTTTACAGCGAACTTCTGGAAATCCTTTCAAAAAGGATTGGGTACCAAGGTGAACCTTAGCACAGCTTTTCATCCGCAGACAGATGGCCAAGCAGAGCGTACTATTCAGACCCTAGAGGACATGCTGAGAGCATGCGTCTTGGATTTCAAAGGTAATTGGGATGACCATTTACCTCTCATTGAGTTTTCTTATAATAACAGTTATCATGCTAGTATTGGGATGGCACCATTTGAAGCTCTGTATGGGCGAAGGTGTAGATCACCAATTGGTTGGTTCGAAGTTGGTGAAGCAGAGTTGTTAGGACCAGATTTGGTTTATCAGGCTATGGAGAAAGTCAAGTTAATACAGGAGCGTTTGAAAACAGCTCAGAGTCGCCAGAAGTCTTACGCAGATGTGAGGCGAAGGGACTTAGAATTTTCAGTTGACGATTGGGTGTACCTTAAAGTGTCACCTATGAAGGGTGTTATGCGATTTGGCAAGAAAGGGAAGCTCAGTCCCAGATATATTGGACCTTACAGAATTTTTCGAAGGGTCGGTCTAGTAGCTTATGAACTTGAGTTGCCACAACATTTGGCTGCTGTACATCCCGTGTTTCATGTGTCCATGTTGAAGAAGTGTGTGGGAGACCCTTCTTTGGTTGTTCCTGCTGATGCTATAACAGTTAAGGATGGCCTCACCTATGAGGAGATCCCTGTAGCCATTCTTGATCGTCAAGTTCGCAAGTTGAGAACTACGGAAGTAGCCTCAGTGAAAGTCCTGTGGAGGAGTCAGAAAGTTGAGGAAGCTACATGGGAAGCCGAGGAGGATATGAAATCCAGGTACCCACACTTGTTTCAGCCTGCAGAAGAGATTTATGATGAAGCACCAAGATTTTGAGGTATGTAAGCTTTCTTTTCATGCTATTGGTCGTGTGTGGCCAATTTATAATGCTATTGTGATGTAGCCCTGTGAGGCAATGATATTATGGGTTGTTGTGACAGGTTGGTAGTGCCTTATTACAGGGGAAACTCTGGCGAAATTTTTGTAGAATCCCGAATGGTTATCATTCGAGGACGAATGATCCCAAGGGGGAGATATTGTAACACCTCGTAACTTCGGACGTAAGTTTGACTCATAAGATGATAATATAATGGAACCAATATGAGGGTTATAGGAAGTGTTATGAAAACCAATTAAGTCATAAGAAATGTCTTTAGGCAAAGCAAAGTTGAAAACCACTCTACGGGGCATGTTTGCAAGTGAGTTTATAGAAGGTCTTACTTCCAACGACCATAACCCCTTTATTAATTGAGAATTTGGGAAAACTTCTTTGATGAAAGTTGTATCCCTTTGAAATAGCTTTCCAACGGTATATTATGGGTCTTGAACGGAGCTATACACAAAAGGTTATGGCCATTTTACGACAGACTGTTCGACAGAATATCATCCTCTGTCACAAGATGCGATTCAGGATGCGACTCGCAAACACTACATGCGACGCCGCAGTCCCGTCGCAAGTTGTGCCAGAGAGATTTTGTCCAGACTTTTCTGGACTACTTTAAATAAGACCCAACTCGTCCAAAATCATATTTTCATCATTCTTGGTCAAGAAAACCTCTAAAATACTCTCTAACATTCATCCACAAGAAAATTCAAGGGAAATCCATGATCAATAACACCAAATCCATGAACCCAAATGTATGAAACCTATCCAAAGTTCATCTAATTCAAGAAAACCCAAGGGAAGTGAAGTAGGGTTTTGGTGCTAAAGGAGTAACTCCACTCAAGACTTGTTCAACCACTATCTAAGGTAAGTTTCATGACTTTCTCATGATGATTAAAGTGTTAATGTATTCTTGGGAGAATAATAATTGGGTTTGATGAAGGGAATTATATGAACTATGCTAGAGCTGTTGGATTGTTGACTTGGGATTTGTTGTATTCATATGAGTGATGAAGAATGATGTTAATTACATCTAATTGAGATTGTAGAATCATCTAGAAGTAATAGAATGGGATTGGGTGAAGAAAACACCATTAATGAAGGTTGTGAAGTTTCATGCCCACCAAGTGTTTGATAAAATGCTTAGATGACCAAAGCATGAATATTATTGCTAATATAGAATCCCTTTGACTTGTATTGATATAGATCAAAGTTGAGAGGGTTGACGAACATTATATTACGCTCAAAGGCTGGAATTGAGGTATGTGAGGCTAACTATCTACGTTAAGGAATGTTCATGATTCTCCCTACGCCTCATTCTTCATACTTGTTAGAAATTTGACTCAGAATATAGTTAGCTCTAGTTTCATGAAATGATATAGAACTGTTATCTTCTAGGGTTGCAGTTACAGAATTCGTTCATGGTTGTCACTTTGAACATCATGAACCCAGCACGTAATCCTTATAGACTTATGCATTATTATCACATGAGTCTCAGTCAGTGTATAACCAGTTAATTGCAAGAGTCCCAGAATCAGAAACAGTTATCATGCTATCAGCTATAGCCAGTCTCAGTTTTGTAAAATATCAATGTTGAACACCTGTATCTGTACTTTTGGGCCCTAGGCCACAGTTTATGCATACGTATTGCTTGGGCCAGAGGCCACAGTTTTGTGTACACTATTTGGGCCCTAGGCCACAGTTATATATATATATACAGTTTTACAGGTGATTCTTCATCCAGAACAGGGAGTACTTCAGCTTCTTGCTTTCCTGTTTAGTTCAGTTTCAGTTTTCAGTTTCAGTTCCAGTATTTTATTGCTTCAGTTGCTTTACATACCAGTACAATTCAAATGTACTGATGTCCCTTTTTATTGCTTGGGGGCCTGCATCTCGCTATGCAGGTAACGATACACAGGTTGACGACTCAGCTAATTAGGAGTGCACGTATCAGCTACTGGTGAGCCCCACATTCCTTCGGGGCGTTGTCAGCTATCCGTTTATTTCAATTTATAGACAAATCTATCATTCAGTAATCTTAGAGGCTTCATAGACACAGTTCAGACAGTCAGATATTTATTATGTTAGCCTTGTTGGCAGTTGTTCAATCGTTTTGGTTTAGCCATGTTGGCTACTGTCAGATATATTTCAGATTGTCTAAGTATTTCCGCATTATGATTTCAGTCAGACCTTTAGTAAATCATCATGTGTTTAGTTATTCCACATTTAGTTATGTT
The DNA here is from genome assembly GCF_019175385.1 of Lycium barbarum. Taxonomy (NCBI): domain Eukaryota; kingdom Viridiplantae; phylum Streptophyta; class Magnoliopsida; order Solanales; family Solanaceae; genus Lycium; species Lycium barbarum. The sequence goes on along the minus strand of NC_083342.1, from coordinate 80,073,235 downwards.
TTGATATCACATGTTGATTCAGTCAGCTAGTTGGTTCGCTCGGTCACATGCAGTCAGGCACCGGGTGCCGTGTTACGTCCAGGCCTCGGTTCGGGGCGTGACAAATGGAATGTTATGTAGGAAACCGTATAAATGCTTAAAATGTGGTACTCTTTCTATTATTATTATCAAAATTTTGAGCATTGCGGGAGAAATTTTTTCATGTGTCATAAGTCTAATGTAAGTTATCTCCTTTTTTATGTTTATGTTTTATTGCGGTAATTGTTGCATCCATTATTGTGTAGATATTGGGACTGAGAAGACAAAAAAATATCCATAAAGAATTATCCAGATCATCAACAAATTGAAAAATAAAAATGGTATTATCATCAGTAAAAAAAATCTTTTGAAAAGGGGAAATGGTGCTCTTGTTTGTGAAAACAGTCTTTAAAAGATGGTTGTAATTGCATCTGCTCTTTTAGTTGTATACCTTTGATGTAATGCAATGGTGGATGGATTGTAATTACAAATATTTTTTTATGTTTTGGAATGCAATGATATTTTGTGCCATAATATTCAAGAATTTCAAAGGCTCAAATATGCCCCTAATGTTTGCGAAACTGAACAAATATGTCCTCCAATATTTTCCGTTAACTCAAGGGCATGTATGGCAAAAAAAAAAACGTTAGGGGCATCTTTTCACCAACCTTTTAACGACGGGAAAATGTGTACAGTTTCGCAAAGGTTAGGGGCATATTTGAGCCTTTGCTGTAAATAGTATCATCATTATAACGTACCTAGCCTTTTCAGGACTCGGTGTATAACGTACCCTGCCCTTTTGGGACTCGGTGTGTAACGTACCCGTCCCTTTCGGGACTCGGTGTGTAACGTACCCGGTCCTTTCGAGACTCGATGTGTAATACCAACTGATCAGTGGTTGCACAATAGGTGTCGTACCCGGCCGACTATAGCGCGGATCGGAGTAGTAAAATAGTGCATTCATATATATAATATGCATGAGGAGCCAATGAAATAACATCAGGCTTTTCGGAGTGACGTAAGGCCGTAACCTCCGAATAATTTATGGAATTCGTATCGAATCCAAAAAAATAACTTAATGACGATAAACATGATAATATTTCAAGAATCAATCAAATAATTAAGGCATTAAGATTGGAAATACAAAGCATAGGAGTGGAGTGAATTTGTTATGGAACGCTCATGTTCATATTCTAATTGGATTTGTGTCAAAGAAAGAGAGAAGCGAACACCTTACATACCTTATTCGTCAAGCCACTACTTAAAGGATCCTTTACTCCGATGCTCACCCGTCACCCGGACCTATATAGCGAGAAATACATCTTTAATCATACTTTCATCATATTTCCCATCAACTTATATGTACTAGTTATCGAAGACTAATTTGGGTTACGAAAATTTGGGCAGCATCTCCCCTATATTATCTACTTCCTCCAAATACCAAAACAACTCCCAACAATATCATCAAGATCCTACATGACAAATATGTACAATTCCATCCAAAACTTTCTTCCAACCTCAATCCATAAGCCAACAACAACAACACAACAAACTATAACTTTTATTCTCGTAAATATTCCTAAATCAATGTTAATAAAGAGAGATGCATACCTTATCCTTATTAGCATAGCAAGATCTTCAATATTTGTGTTGAATCCGAACCAACTCCGTCGCAAAACAAAACTATAATCGTGACTACACGTTACCCGGACCTCGATTAAAACTCCGTCACTTGAAATTACTCAAAATCCTCACTTTTGTGTTGTATATGCTCTCTTATGTTGCCGAGTGTTTTGGGAAATTATTATGGAGAAAAATGGGGGTTTTAACCCTTATATAGCGGGTTGAAGTCGGTGGAAACCGACTTAAATTTTCCCTTCGCGTTCGTGGCCTTGGGTCGCGTTCGCGAAGGGTTTCTCAGGGTTACTCTTCGCGTTCGCGGCCCCAGGTCATACAAGTATTCAAATAGAATCATAAATGCCTCAGTAATCAATGCGTGCTTATAGCTATTAGAGATTAACAGGAATAAATGGTTCTTTTGTATTGTTCGAAAACAAATTGCTGCACATGCATTTGAGTCGCAATGGAATGGCTGAGACTTCTCGGGACACACATTTAAGAAGGGCAAATAGTGTGCAATTATTTTTGAGGATTCAAGGCCTAAAAACTCTGTTAAAACTTAAATCTAATTTGGTTTCAGATACAGTGAGTAATGATTGAACTATGGCTCTGCTACAGGGATCTAAGAAAGAAAATACAAGAAGAGTTAAAAAAAAAAAAAAGGAATTTGAAAGAAGAGTTTTGAATCCCATTGATGTTACCTTATTCAAAAAAAAAAAAAAAAAAAAAAAAAAAGAGTTTTGAATCCTATTGGTAATTGTGTAATGCACCAAAAAAATAACAGAAGCTTCATTAGGAAAAACGTAGAAATAAACTCTTATATCTCCATCAGCAAACCAAGGTATTTATGTGCACCACTTTCCAGTCCGTACAAGAATTATCAAAAATAACAAACCCGTATATATTGACCTCTTAAGTTACTAAGTTAGATACTTATTATGTTTACTTCAAAACTTATTAAAATTTTAATTGAACTTCTGCTATAATATGTTGAGAAAAGGACCAAAATCATCCATAATGTTTGGGTTTGGATCAAAATCATACATATTCTTTCACATGGTGCACTAATAGTACATTATGTTTGCATAAGTGGTGCACTTTTAGTCACAATCCCAAATAAATTTAACGGAAAAGAACAAAAATGCCCCTGAACTTTTAGAAAAGGTATAAAAATACCCTTTATTCATCTATTTTGCTAAAACTACCCCTCAATTACACTTTTTGGCTCATTTATTCCCCTTGACTAACGGACAACACTAATTTTTTTATTTTTTTTTAAAAATAAATTGCACATGACATTTTATTACTGAAAAATTGATTTATTCTTTTAAAAAAAAATCTGAAAAATCGTTATTTGTAGAATAAGGAAAAATAATTTTTCAACATCCATTTCTTTAAAAAAACAAATGTAGTAAGCCTTTTATATATATATATATATATATATATATATATATAACAGAATTGGATTTTCATTAAAACATGTGGAATTTTTTTAAGTTTGGAAAAAAAAAATTAACGGGTGGAAACCCCATTTTTTTTTTAGAAAATTCAATTTTTAAATCTGAAAAACTGATTGTTTTTTTAAGTAAAATGTGCAAAACTAATACTCCATAATTTTCTTCTAGATTTAAAAAAAGATAGTTTTCTGATTTTTTTTTTAAACACAGTTTTTCCATAAAAAAATTAAATTTTTCAGATTTTTATAAAAATCCAATTTTTCACATTTTGAAAAGAAAAAAAATTAGTGTTGTCCGTTAGTCAAGGTTTAACTCGTTAAAAAAAAGTTTTCCAAATTTAAAAAAATTCCAAGGTTTCAGATTTCTTTTTAAAAGAATAAATCAATTTTTCAGTAATAAAATGTCATGTGCAATTGTTTTTTTTTTTTTTTTTTAAATTAGTGTTGTCCGTTAGTCAAGGGGAATAAATGAGCCAAAAAGTTGAATTGAGGGGTAGTTTTAGCAAAATAGATGAATAAAAGGTATTTTTATACCTTTTCTAAAAGTTCAGGGGCATTTTTGTTCTTTTCCGTTAAATTTATTTGGGATTGTGACTAAAAGTGCATCACTTATGCAAACATAATGTACTATTAGTGCACCATGTGAAAGAATATGTATGATTTTGATCTAAACCCAAACATTATGGATGATTTTGGTCCTTTTCTCATAATATGTTCTACAGAGTTGGGTGACATTAGTGGGATTGTCCTAAGAAAAGGCTTTTATGTGTAGCTACCGCATGTCAGAGAAGTGTGTTATTATTTATCAATGTGGACTCAGAGATGGTTGCAACTGGTGCACTTTCAGCAGTAAAAGAGGTTGCGCAGCTGCTGCGTTCCACGGGGTAATTAAAGGTAACTCTCTTTTTTGCTCACTATACTTTGGCAGTTCCTGGCTTTCGTTTTTAAAGTTGAAGAAAGATGCAAGTTTGGTTTTAGTATCTTAGAACTTAGGATTTTATGGGGAGCATTTGATAGAAGTTGATGTAAGCTCACTGTTCTTATTAGCTTTATACTAAATTGTTAAATGACTATCTGATGGAAATACAATTTTTTTTTTTTTTTTGCTTGAAACCTCTTTTCATTTCCAAAGAGCAATAACTTGATCCTGATATAGTGTTTGCTTTGATTCCTCTATATGTGTGAGAATGTGTGATAATCAGTATCAACATGTAATACAAGGACAAGAAGAACTTGCAGAAAAAAGTTGGGAAAAATTGAAGTAGGCTTCTTTGGTAGCCGTAAAAACTGCTGAAATATAATAAAAGGATGTTGATTCTTGGAGATCGTGAGAAACATTCTTTGGACATATTGTTATTACTGGACACCTGTTGGCTAATGCTAAATGGTATTAAGGTATAGGCCTTAGACTCATGGTGAACCTTTTGAGTGAGATTTAACAATTAACACAAACTTTGCCATGGTTCATCTTCTCGGAATATTTGTAGCTCTTTTCCCCGAGAAAGTGATACGTATTTCCTTATATAATCTATAAATATGTTGTGAAGTCGAAATTTTTCTGAAGTATGAGATTTTGCTGGTGGAATTTTAAGTGAAACACCACGTTCAGGTCAACTCTTACATCTAACGAGGTATCTGACAACGGAAAATGCCAGTAGGATCTACTTCGCGAAGGAGATAGCTCCGATTGTTTGTTGAAGCCATACAAATCAGAATAAACTGTACACTTGATATTACAAAAACTGGAAGGCTTAATGATATTACACTACTGGAAGGTTTAAGCAAGGAAATGATATTTGGAAGGATAGCTGGATGCTTACAAAGAGTACAGATTGTATTACATATATTGTGCATATCATGCTTTGTTTAATAAATAATGTTTTTCCTGTCTTTTGATGATTGCAAACAACCCCTCCTTCCCCATTTTTTTGTGGAGCTTTTAGCATATGGTGCTTATTCCTTCTATAAATTTGTCTACTAATAAATTGACAACTTAATTAGGTTGCTATCAGTTTTAGCTATACTCATGTCGGGTTTTACGGATGAGAGGTTAAATTCCAGCGAGTATTTAAAAGAACCATTAAATTTCACGTTATTGCATCAGCTATTTCAGCTTTTTGGAATGTAAATTTTGTATATATCCTATGAGCTTGGGAAGAGACTCATTTGAACTCAATCAAGTACATGATGTGTATTGTATTAGACAACATTGGTTGTGGTCCCCATTGTTTCACATGTTTCTTTTTAATATTTGGAGAACTTGCATTGATATAGGACGACATTACAAGAAACGAAAGCCACTGTTCACTGTTAGATATCCCACGGGTAATTATCAACATGTTGGGGCCGTGCTTAGCCTATCTACTAATAATATAAATTAGAATTCAAAATGCCAATAACGATTTTCGGAGAATTTTAGTCACACATTTCGGCATTAGTGATTTTCTATGATATAACACATAAGTTGGCTGACTCTGCAAAATAAAGTGACTTTGCTCCATAATTTTTTTAACTTGAGTGACCATATGAAAAATTTACTCGGGATTTTTCGAGAAGTTTGTTGTTCTTGAATTTGCAATTCGAGATTTCCTCCGCTCCCTTAAATAGACTTCGCCATGTCTTCCACTTTTCCCTCTTTGGTGCCATTACTGATTAAAATAAGAAGGAATCAGAAACCAGGAACACATATAATATATCTAGAACCATGTCAATTGGTACCTTCTGGATCAGGTTGACATTGTGGATGACTCATTCATGGATATTTTAAGTGATCTCTAATTGCAATCTCTTTCGTTATAAAACGCAAGTTGTGATAGGAAAGGGGTCTAATAATTTATGAGGACCGAATGGTTGTGACTGAAGAAATATGAAGGTTTGAATTGTTGTGGCTATTCGTAGGAAATCAGTTTTTTTAATAAGTAGAATATTTAGGTTGATTAAAATGATATTTAGGTGATTTAACTTTTAAGTTAGGGATTTCTTAGTTTTAATATAACCAGTCTCTATGTACGTGCGTTACACGTAGATCTTTAGTCGACATAATACTTAAATAAAAAATGTTAAGTCAATCATTTATGCAAAGTAACAACAAATTTAAGTAATGAGAAAATTATATATATAAAGGAAGATAGAATTGTTGTAAGGAAATTGACGTGAGAAAAGGTGACAATTATTTAAATGTTGAAAATTAATGTTACTAAATTACCATAATACTTGAAGTCAAAATAATTGGACATCATCTGAACCGGCAAAATTGATCAAGTTACTTAAGTTAGTGTATAATTAAATAGTATATATACTTATAGTTTAGAAATTATAAAATGTGATTGTATCTTACGTAAGACTTCTTTATAGACAACATTTTTTGTGTATGCTCTCTCCTTACGCTTTAGTCGCTCCATCATGACCAAAACTATCCTTTGTTGTCGACATTGATATCCCTCTTGATTGTGCAATATCGTCCCTGTGGAAAAATATATTACAGAAATTATGGCACTGAATAAAATTATTTACAGGGAGACATTAAATAATTATGGTATGCCCAATTTAATTATTCTGACAAATACACAAGTTATTTAAGTTATCACCTTGAATAAATTATATTTTCTACCTTTCATTTCAGAACTTCAAGTCGAAATACAAACGGAGGGTATTCTTTTTATAACTAAATATAAGAATGCACAATAAAGGAACTTCAAACAAATAACCAAATCAAAATGTTGGGCATATTTGAATTAATTGAGATATATTGTAATAGCAAGTTTATGAAAATGAACAGCTAGCTTCCACTTAAGTTATTCGACAGCAAATATGATTAATGAAGTGTTGTATTTTCCTTTGGCAAATTTTTAGTGGCTTAAAAATTCAATTACGAAAAGGAAAGGAGATCAACCAAAAGAATATACAATCAGATATAAAGTTAATTTGGAATAGCCTTTGTAATTTTAGTCATCGCTGTCCAAAAAGAATTAAGTTTAAGATGAATCATTGCAATCCAAAAAGAACTAAAATGCTACCCTTTAGCATGCATGTTGCCTGCTTGCATTGGGACTCTCGTCCTCACAATTTAGAGAGATATTTTGCACACTTTAGACTTTAGAGTGATAAGCGTTTCCAATTAAAATTATTTTTCATTCTCGCAGTTCTAATCCGAGACCTCGTATTAAGGGTGAGTGGATCCTATTCAGAGTTCTAATAATCGCTAATGTAAATAGAAAACGACAAAAGCTCGAAAATAAATAGTTTGTAGCGTTTTCCTAGTGTTTTCAAAGCATGGAAACTTTAAAAAAATAAAACAAAAAAGTGAAAAAAATGGATCCTTCGAAAGGAGACAAATACACTCCACATGTGGACAATGATTTCCAACCTGAGGTTGAGGTATCTTTATCACTTTGTTCAATTCTCTTCAAACTAATTAAACATCTTAAGATTGCTGACAAATATTATTAAGAAAGAAATAGAAAGACTTATTAGTGTAGTATTTTACCGGATGATATTTAAGATACAAGCTTCATGCAACACATGTTAAAATAGAGAAGAATTAATTATCACTTTTTTCAATTCTCTTCAAACTAATTAAACATCTTAAGATTGCTTACATATATTATTAAGAAGGAAATAGAAAGATTTATTAGTGTAGCATTTTACCAGATGATATTTAAGATACAAGCTTCATGCAACACCTGTTAAAATAGAGAAGAATTAATATATATATATATATATATATATATATATATATATATATATATATATATATATATCAATCTGACAACATTCATACCAGACACAATAATTCAGACCTGAAAAAGAGTATTTATTAAAGTCTAATTCATATATATAGAGGGGGATCCAAAATTTAAACTTATGGATTCAATCTTCAGGATTCTTAATTGAACCCATTAGTTATGGGTTCATGTCTATTTATTGCAATTTTAATAAATTTGGAAAGCCCTAAACCCTAAACCAAGTCCCTTGATTTCAGAAAAAGGAAAAAAATAAGCAATTACATATATTGGGTTAAGAAGGCTCTTGTCTACTGTCCAAAAGGCGTATAGGCAAACCAGCGTTATCGGCAAACGATCTGCAACATCCTTAATTTCTTTCCAGCCAAATATCCTGTGCTCCCGAATAACATTATAAGACATTCTTACTCAGTAGCTACTGATTCAGAACAAATAAGCACAGTAATTTAAGTAGAAAACAAACTATGAGAAGATACTTAACTATGCAATAAGATAAGTACACATGAAAAGAGAGAGAGAAATCACTTGGCTATGGTAAATTTAAAAAGCAAACCTAGATGATATTCTCTCATCAGCAGCAAACATCACAATATATGACAACTCCAGGTTGCAAGTCGGTGGAATCCTCTACAATATAAAGTGATATTTTGCACACAGTGATATGTATTTGATTCATATGTATTACAATTACAACTGAAGCAACTTTTAGGAGTTTACGAAAGGCGTATGTTTACCACAAATTTGACTCATTTACAATTATATCCACCTTTACTTGCTTCAGTAAACAAACTTTTTAGCTATTTAAGGATATAAAAGTCTATTGAAAGTTGTAAGATGAGAAGTGTAAACATAAGTATGACGATTCACATGTATTTATAATATTTGACCTACAAAATCTTTTGAATATCAATGATATTACAGTGGTGCATATTAATCCCTTACCAATTTTTGCTGATCTACATTAATCTCAAGTTCATGATGGTTTTTTCACAGTGGATTATTGAGTTTGATAATTCAGCTCCTATAAATATTGCAAACAGCTCAAGCCAAGATTTTGGGGAAACATCATATAGTAGAAGAAAAGAATTAGTAACGACCCTTTAATTGGGAACCAAAATCCAGAAGAAGCATTTGCTTAAACTATATTTCGAATGTGGTGCGGATTAGCCAATATATTATAGTAAATTAGACTTAAGAGAGTATAAAGGTCGACAAATTTTGCAAATTCAACAAATAAACAATGATTCTTGAATAAAGAAAAATTTACCTGATGAGTGTTAGGATCGATAGAAGGGTTGAAAAATACATCAATTTCACGGGTAACTTCATCCTGTAAGATGCCACAGACAATATATTTATTGTACACAGAACAAAATTGAAGTTTGTTACTCCATATAAACTATCTGTCGGTCTAGCCGACTAGGAGACACCGAGACATCAATGCGACTTGCAGCATCGTAAACTCTTTGTCTATTCATAAGAGGTGGTTGAAAGTGTTTTTATTCATGTATAATTGGTATGCATTTGAAACTTTAGCAATTATAAGTAGGACGCTTGGTATTATAATTCGATGCAAACAGGGGCGGACCCACATATAATTTATCGGTGCTCGAGCACCCATTAACCCTCACGTAAACTATTGATATCTCTATAGAAACTTTGAAAAATATGGTTATATTAAATCAGCAGCACCCACTGAACTAAAAGCTTGGTGGGTGCTTTGGTTGAGAGGTTAGATTAAAAGCCTGACCTTTATGTCAGGTGCAGGGTTCGATACCCAAGGTAAGCAAATGCTTTTTAATAAACTCATTAACTTTTACTGCTTGAAGTAAATGTTTTATTTTCTCCATTGCAGATTCTTTTTCCTTATTTTTATATTTTATTTAATGGCTTTTCTTTTTGCTTGGTTTCAACTTAGTGATTCTTATTTTTTTAAAACTTATTTTCGTTGACAAGTCCTTTTTTACCAATACAGACTACAGAGTCTTCCTTCTTTTCTTTTTTTTTTTTTTTTTTTACTTTGTTTACTTTTATGTCTCGTTTTAAATTTGCTTTTACATTTATGTAAAAAAAAATTTGTGACAAAAAGAGAAAAAGAATAAACTACCAAGCACATTTTTTGTTTTTCCTGAGAAATCTTGGCGATTGGCTAAGAAATTCTTCGAGCTAATTCATTTTTTTTTAAGTTGAAAAGTTTTTTTTTTCCTATATCAATACTATTAATCGTAATTTTCTCATTACTTGTTTATTATTACTACATTTAAATAGTTGTGCACTTATACAATGTGATTTGTAGCAATTTTATATTTATTAAAAAAGTGAGCACCCACGAGCTTAAAATCCTGGATCCGCCACTGGATGCAAATTAGGAGGATCCTCAACAGTTGCTTGGTATTATGTAAATTCATGATTCGGCCCGTACAAACTGAAACACAAATTGCTGTCAGAAAAGAATTAGGATAGTCCACTGGAACAAACGAATTAGGTTTAAAACGGTTGTTAAGTCCAATTGAAAAACCATCTTGAAAAAGAAATCTATCTTGGACAATTATATCTATTACTATACAAATATTTAAGGGCATAAAAGTCGATCAACATGTAGAGGATATTTTCGTCTTTCAACTTTTAGCGAAAATTATTCGTGTTTTTAATATATGTAGATAGATAGATATAGATAGATGGATTATAGAATTAAAGCAAGTTGTCTAATTTATTTTTAAGCTTACTTATCTCACTTGTTATTAAAAAAAAAAAATTACTTGTAATTACTTTTCAGGTGATCTAATGATAGAAAACTTCTTCTCCGTATATTGAATCAATTAAACTCAAACACTATATATATGATGTTAAAATAAAAAGGATGTACTATAAAAAACAATTCCTCGAATTAAACAGAAAAATGTATAGCTGTCTGTTAGTGAATGTTGATGGCGCATGGCATGACCGGCCTAAGCAGCTACCTTTGTCCTTAGACTACCATTTCTCTCATATATATATATATATATATAATGATGTATACAACACAACACCATTCCAGCACTAAATTAACACTTGCAATTAATCCCTCCCACTCTTCTCTAAAATTTGTCCAATTAAAGTAAAGAAATGGGAGATTTGGAAACTTTGGCAAAGGCAAGAAACGAACTTGAGGATTTGTATCTTGGAGTTGCTGATGATTCTGTCAACCTTACTTTTGAAGATCTTTCTGAAGTCCGCCCCCACACCCTTTCTTCGAACAAGAAAATAATGTCCGATCATATTGCAATTTCCAAAACAGAGAAACCTCTGCCTAGTCCAGCACTAACCAAATTTCCCAGCTTAGACTTTAGTAGAGCTTTCGAAAATTTCGAAAATACAGTCATCGAAAATCATCATCATATTAATAATCACCAAAATCATCATCATATCAATAATCATCATCATCCGCAAAATCACGTTCACCATGTGCTGCAGGAGAATGCAATGTTGCACGGACATAGTACTCATCATCATGCGGTGTTGCACGGACATAGTACTCATCATCATGCGGTGTTGCATGGACATAGTGGCCATCATCATGCAACGCATGGGCATGGACATAGTGGCCATCATCATGCAATATTAGTGGATGGGCATCATAATTACCGTGGGCGGCGAGCAGGGATACCTCACTCCAATATATGTACCTTGTGCAGTACCTACATCTACCTCTTTCGTCACCGTTGCCTGGTTAGTATTACCCTCTCCTCTCTAATGAAACCTCATTCCAATTTTAAGTAAAATAATTATAGGTAAACAAACTACTATATCTTAGACACATATTTTGAAGTTAATTATACGTACCACTGCAGTAACTTCTAATACAACTAATCATCAAATAAAAAACAATCCTTGTGTTACAAATTAAATCTCCGCATAACTCCTCCTAGACGTTCTCCGAGTGAAATACATCTTAGCATTCAAGAACTTGTCGCAGTATTACATATGTCCCATATATATAAGTTATCAAAAAGTTGAAATTCCTTTTTATTTTACCGTAAAAGTAACAGTTAAATATTTGTTTTGTCCAATAGCTTCTTCTGCTCTATGCCTCTGAAACGTCACATCCCTTGCTAGCTTATTCACGGCATGTATAATTCTTGTAAGGACAGTTAGATCAGCTAAATAAAATGTGGGAAAATATATGTATAACAGGTATGTGGAAGAGTGTACTGTAGGCAGTGCGTTGGCATCGGCATGAGAGATATGCCGGAAGGCAGAAAATGTATTGAATGCTTGGGCAAAAGATTTAGTCAAAGGTTGCTCTTACCCTCTCAACTTTTACTTTTTGGTTTCTAATGCTCGTCTTTAATTTATTATTACTACAAATAACAATTAATTCAATTCAAGTTGATTACTCTAATACTCCCTCCTGTGCATATTATATGATGGTTTTAGATTGGACACACTCCTTAAGAAATTACTCACCCCTAGAAAGTAATAAGTGTGCTTACTAAATTACCTTTGATTAAATAGTACCAATTTAATATGATTTTGTTGGTTATGTAACATTTCACTTATTTAAATAAGGGTACGAAAAAACTATTAGTGCTAAAATTATTTACTTTGGACTGAATGTAAAAGTTAAAAACATCATATAATATGGACGGGAGGAAGTATTAAATAATCATCACTTGTTGGATTATCAATGTGAAAGATTGACCATTTCCCAACTTCAAAACTCTTAAGTCCTTGAGAAAACTTAGAGATTGACCATTTCCCAACTTCAAAACTCTTAAAGTCCTTGAGAAAACTTAGGACCCGTTTGGCCATGAAAGCTTTCCACTTTTTTTCGTAAATTTTTTACTTTATTTGAAAATTAGCATCCAGCCATTAAAATTCTAACCCTCTTTTCACTTTTTTCTTCTTTAGTTTTTATACTTTCGATAAATTCAAACAATCAAATATTCTTTGGTAAAACTATAACCAAACACATTTCTATTTTCAAGTCCAACTTCAAAATTCCAAATAAAGTGAAGAATATTTGATTTTCACGGCCAACGCCTAATTAAAATGTATTAGTACTTTGGTCCCACGGGTTTAGTCGTCAAATCATTATTAGGTTTTTACCCTTTTTAGAAGAATTTGTCTACATGGATATTGGTTAATTTGTATGTTTAATTGGAATAACAGAGCAAAATAATGTCTTATCCAGAAAATATCTCATATGGTCACTCAACTTAGGATAGTTTTCTTAGAAAGCACTCAACTTTATTTTCTAACCTAAAAGTCACTCAATTATTTAAGTGAATTTTTCATTAAATTTTGCTGACATGAATATTTTATTTAAAGTCAAAATTTTAAGAAATAAAAAGATACCCATTTTAATCATTTCATTGACCTGCTCCACTTGACCCTACCGGTTAAGAATATATTGACCAAGAAACTAACTTATTTTCCTAGAAAAAATATTTTCTACGAATAACATTTCCGTTCGGACCAAACACACCCAAATAATCCCTCCCAAAAATTACCTACCTTCTTTTTATTTTTGTATCATTCCACAAAATATATACTCCCCATTTCCTAAAAGTGAAATTTTTTGCGTTTGCTTCAAAATTATCAAGGCAATATGGGTTCCCCCATATTTTCCTTGCTATTTTCTGCAAGGATATTATACTTGGTCCATATTTTTGTCCTATGAAATATAAAAGAGAACATCATGAGAGGATCCATATAGATAAAGTAGCGAACCATAAAAATATGAAAAATGAAAATCTCTCATCAGAAAGAATATATAGCTCTTTGAGCTATGAATGGCTCTATCCAATTCAGACTTAAATGTTCCACCAAAGCTTTATTATAAAACAGATCAGTGAAATATATCTTACCCTCATTCGAATGAGGGTGAAACAAAAGGGTTTTGATCAATATATTTTTGACAGGTCAGGTCAAGTGGGTGGGTCAATAAAATAGTTAAAATGGGTATTTTTTTATTTCTTAAAAAAATTGGCTTAAATAAAAATATCATATCAACAAAATTCAATGAAAAATCACTTAAATAGGTTGGTTGACTTTCTAATACCAATAGTTGAGTGACTTTTGGGTTAGAAAACAAAGTTGAGTGACCTTCTAATAGAGCTACCCTAAGTTGAGTGACCATTTGAGATATTATATATCTTATCCCTGTAATGTTTTTCTTATCATCGAATACAAAAATAGCTATATCTTTTAATTGATAGAACACAATGTATGAAAAGATAGTATAAGCCAAACTTCCAACGAATCCTTCCATTTATGTCCAAACAAAGAAGTCCTAAAGGAAAGGACCAACACAGAAGAAACTAAGCTCCAGATAGGAGTAACAATTTTCGGGTGAACTGATGATACTAAACATGATCTGATACATTAAAAAATAACAAATTAAATATGTATAAGTATTTCAGAAAGTTAACAGTAATAATACTAAAGTTTTGTCCCGCCTGCCAAAGTATGTGGACGGCAAATCGCCGTGCTACCATCAGTTTCCTATTTTTGTTTTGGTCCATACCCTATTTCAGATAGTCCAACGACTCAACTTCATTTAGCATTGCATTAGAAACATAGAGTAAGTATGGCCTGCAGCTAAACTCAATTGATAAATATCTAGGTTGATTGGTTGACAGGTACATAAAAAGAGCAGGAGAGATGGGATGTTGCATGGGGTACCAAAGTAGGGTGAAACAACAAGAGTTGATATGGGCAGAAAAAGGGCCGAGGAGGGTAGTGGAGGGCCGCAGTAGCATGATGTCTACATCAAGAAGCACAGCACCGATAAGTCAAGTTATGGCCCATTCTCCACCCTCATTCATGATGGCATCTCCCTACTCATCCGCTCACCATCCCCTTCCATTGTAAGGAAGTTGGGACACAAATAATATAATGTTGGGTTTTTATTTCATAGACAATGTCGTTACATTTGCAACTCTTCATTGCTTCTTCAAACAAATTCTATTTTTTTGTTGTTAGTCTGTAGTAACTTTATGACATTTATATACCAAATGTTTGAACCTTCATTCTCCTCATTTTCTAGAAAGATGCAACTTTGTCATGCTCCGAGAGATTAACACCCTTTTCTCTCTTACCCTTAGACAAGGCATTCGGTAAAAAACTTAACGAAAAATATTTCAATGTTTTCTTGAGGAAAAATAAGACGTCTTGGAATTTCTAAAAGAAAATTGCACTCTGCAATTCAAGTAAGAAGGGATCGTAGAAACGTCTCCCTTTTCGCCCATGTGATCTGTTTTTGTCTTCCACCTTTTGTAGTTTAATAATTTGGCACCTAAACTCAGATTGGGAAGGAACTTTCCTGGTATATCAAAGCTAGCAAGAGAGTACACCGACAAAAAGAAGAATCAACAACTAAAAAGTTTCAATTAGGGTAAGATAAGGCTGCGTCAACAAGCGTAAATCTTATTCAATTGAATCGATTGTTTATTCATCTCATGGTATAATCTTTTTTCACTTACATTTTAATAAATCCTTTAAGTATATGCGGAAGAAACTATCTTTTAGTCCATGAGCAAAACACCAATTGGCCCTACATATGTGACCTGCTATCAAGAAAAGAATTACACTAGCTAAAGGTTAATAGGCAATATCAGTCCGCCACAGTTATTGGATCTAATCCTTCACGGAAAGTAAGAAATTCCACATTCTTTGATCAACTTTACCATGAAAAATGAGGTTGCTTCCTTGACAAAATTGATACAGTTAAGTTAAAAGACTTCGATTCAAGATAAATTTATGAAGAAGCGATATCTTTTTAGTTTGATTCTTGAATGTATTAGGTTTGGAATTTTCCACACTATATATACTAAAGTTGTGTATAAATAACTAACAACGTTGAGCTCCACAACAGATGCATGATGCACACAACACTTGGTCAAAATTATCTGTATCACATATAGAGCGACAGTTGAGTGCGTCGAAGTTGAAATTACCCAGTGTTATCAAAAGCGAAAAGTGCAAAAAAGCTCTAAGGTTAGCCGGGGCTTTAAGCGCAAATAAAGCATGGGCTTTAATGAAAAAAAGCACAATGGTGCAAAAATGCAAATATATATGTTTAGTCCAAGATTAATAATAATAAGCATGAATAACAAATATATGGGCAAAGAAATTGTAAAAATATTACGATAAAGTGAAATATCAATCTAGTGTCACCTCTCCAAGAGAGGCTCATTGACAAGGAAAAGTATGTCTTAGAGCCTTGATGACGACACTGAAGCGCACATAAAGCGAGGTGAAGCGCTCAACATGTTTTGAGCCTCGCTTCAGGGCTTAAGCGCGCCTTTGATAACACTGAAATTACCTACATATTCTTCTCCTTTTTCCATTTAATAAAGAGCTAAACAGAAAGTAGGCTTGGTGAGTAGTAAGTGGACACAGATGATAGTGTTAATAAACTAGTTGACTGTTCTTCATATTGCTTGTGTGGTGTGATTTGATATGTCATCAAATCATTAACAATACGATTCTCAAGTCTTGCAAGACTAACAAAGAGATTGGAAGTTGTGCCTTGTCTTGATTAAGAATTATTTTGACAGTAGATGGGAGCTCTTTGAATGAGTAATAACCTCCTTCTCAGTATCCACAGACAGATTCACTGCTGTATCACTTAGTTCATTTCCTTTAATAGTTACCATCTACAATTTTTTGCACGAATTTCCCTTCAAATGCATTGGTCTTAAATTTTTGCCTCATGTCTGTAGTTTTAATTTTTTGGCCCTGCTGCTTATTTAATGAAAATATCCAGATCTAATTCGCTCGGCATAAGTTCTGTAACATTTTTATCTTCAGAAAACTGAACTTTTGTCCAGCTCGACACAAGTTCTAATTAGTTCTATAGGAATTAAGTTATGCGACATAAGTTGTGTAGTATTTTCAGATTAGGCCAAGTGTTGAAAGTTTTGCCTTTTCCAATACAACTATGCCGAGCGAAATCTCAACTTATGTCTTTTTTCAGATTTTGTTGAATGTTGAAAGTTTTGCCTTGTCCGGCATAACTTGTAGGATGTTATGATACATATGCCGAAGCTAAACGCTAACTATGCAGGCCGAAATTTAGTTTATGCCACGCAAAAGTGCTGAAGGGCAAAAATTAAAGACCACAATTTGAGGGGCAACAATTTAAAGACCACCCCGAAATAGGGCATTTGTGCGAATGACCCTACCATCCATCCTGTGTATTACAGACCCAATCCGCCAAGGAACCCACAGTTTAATTTAAAATTTTAGTATGTAATATCTCCTTCAGTAAAGGTGCAAGCATAGTAGCAGAGCGGGAGGTGAGAGCTCTTGTTTTGTAGTTTGCACTTTGCACATAAAGGGCAATTGAGCAAATGAGTATTGGTTACACAGTAAATAGACAAAAAGAAAGGTGAACTTAGGACAAACAATTAGAAGAACCCTTTGACTTTTGAGTTTTTTTGGTTTGAAAATTTACTGAATTAACTTTTTAGTATTTAAAAAAAAATATTTATTAAGTAATATTGGCTCTAATTATAAAAATTTCTCTGGGCTTATGCCCCAACTGAACGCCCAGAAAGTTGGAACTTAAGCCTAAGAAAACGCCCCGAGTGTTGGAACTTGCAGCCCAGTCCCGCCAGTATGCCTTAGTGCTTATCTATTGTGCCTTGCCCCGGGACAAACGTATTTTAAAACAGTGATCTTTTTTTAAAAAAAATAAAAATAAAACCATGGTGTCCAGGTCAGATTGCGCGCACCTCGACTAATTCCACGGGATACCTGAAACCCCCCCCCCCCCCCCCCTCCAAAAACCAACAATAGGTACCAGGTAACTCTGTCTACCAAGGCTAGAACAGATGGGAAGAAATCACCTAAAGTTTTTGTCTCTGTTGGAATTTGACCCAGAGACCTCATGGTTCTCAACCCACTTCATTGACCACCAGGCCACACAATGACATGAGTCACTAGGATATATTTCTTGTATCAAATTGGGAAAAGATTTAAATTACTCCCCTATCATATGAAATATCTTAATTTTACCCTTGGTTATACTTTGCGGGCATTCACACCCATCTTGTATTTGTTCTTGACATTGACGGAGCTCCAACATGGACTGAGTAGATTCCAAATGTCAAAATACTTCGGGAAAAAATTCAAATTTACCTCTCTACTTTTGACTATGGTTTAAATTTTTTCCTTATACTTAACATTAGAGCTCAAATAGGATCAAGGGCAAACACAAGACGATTTGCTAACAAGAGTATGAATTGCGCTAAAGCACAACAAATGATAAAATTAGAACAATATAAATCCAAGTAATGCCTCATGTAGCATTGGATGTAGTGATGCCAACCAAACAATCTAATAACAACCAAGTAAGATGAAGACAAGTCAGCGCAGCAAGTCAAGTATTCTAGTTGCAGCTCACAGTCACTGTCCACGGATAATTTGACTTCAAGCATGAAGTCCAAACTCGCAAATTCCAACTAATGAACTCTTTATTCAGCAAATTAGAGCTATCAATATGGGCGCTGGCTCGACCCAGCCTAGCCAGCTCACGTGGGCTTGGAATTTGGCGGGTTAGGCGGGGCTGACCTACCACTTTGACGGGTCTTAAAATGGCTAGCCCAGCCAGCCACACGTGGCCCGTGGGTTAAGAAATATTTTTCACATTTTTTTAAGTTTAAATTCTAAACTAAAAATGCTAACATAAATATTTACAAGAAAATATTACATACTGTTGCTAACCAAGTTTCAAACCATAATTAAATTATCTCAATAATACTTATTAATAAGTATTAATTATCCAATGCCTTTAATTGTTGTAATGCCTTGTTACCAAAAAAAAATTGTTCTGATGCCCATTATGCAGGGGATTTTTGCATTGGTTTATTGATTTCAGTACAATTTTAGTTGCATATGGTATCTTCTTATTGGTTTGTCGGTCTTAGTACAAGTTTGGTGTTTTTTTAATCAAGTTTGGCTTTAAGTAAAGATTTGGTTGTAGCTTTATATCATTTTCTTAAATTACATCTTCAATTTGGAAATCTCTACCATTATGCAGATACCTTGTTGGACTCATAACTTCTGCAAAACTGAATAAATTTTGATATTGTTAACGAATAGGTAATTGATATAACCCGGAACCAAATAGAGATATTAGTAAGAAAACTAAACAGCTAATTAGTAACAAGGAAACTAGCTAAATAGAAATATTAACCTAGCTTTGTTCCCAATAGATTGCAACAAAACACAAAAAAGGGAGCAAAGAGAGTTCCTTTCTTTTCAGGGTTAGATCTTAGAAATTTACATAGTTTATAACTTTATATTTAAATTTTTAAGACCTTGTTCGCTAAGTTACACGGACTCGGGTGCGGGTATCCGATACGGGTACGGATTCGAGTGTCGGATTCGGCAAAATCTAAATTTAAGATTCGGGGGTACGTATCCGGTCCGGATACGGGTGCGGGGATTCGGCTAAGAAAATTCAAAATTATATAAAAAATAGAGCTATAAAGATATTACAAATTTTGAGAGATATTCTTATGAAAAACTTACATGTATATGAAATAAAAGTACTTCTTTGTTTATCTGAAACATGAAGCAACATATATGAAATAAAAGTACTATAATATTGAAGGTATGTCATTTTCCTTATCTTAAATCTGTTTTATTTTTAATTTTGAGAAATCAAAATCTCAAATTTTTCCCCCAAATTTGTCGACGGACTCCGGTCAAAGTATCCGTATGTGATTGACCGTATCCGGAACGTTTGCCGTTCTGGCACCCGCACCCGTCCGTATCCGGGACGGCACCCAAAATGGCGAGTCCGTGTAACTTAGCTTGTTCGTTTGGCTTTGCAATAATGAATATATTATGGGTTATGTAGACTTTGTGTTTGACTCCTCTTTTAGTTACTTTTAGTACTCTTCTTTCTTTTTATTTATATATTTTTTAATTAGATATTTTATATTTTGCCCACGGGCTGGCCCAACCAAGCCTCACAAGCCAACGGGCTAAAAAGCCTCGTTTTGAAATAGGCTCCAAATATCTTAGCCCAACCCTATTAAATCACAGGCTGGCCTGCGGAGTCCATACTGACTGCACTACAGCAAATACTGAGATTGTCATACCATTAACACAATTAATGATGCCTTAAAAATGATGGCTAGAGAGGAGCCCAAGTGTGCGTTTGAAATCATAAAACAAGTTGATCACATGAAAGTGCAACGTGTAGTTGACAAGACAATCATATGAAGTGTAAGAGAGTATTTTGAGGTCTATGACAAAATTGTGAGCCACGACTTATCTCTTTTCTCAAAGCTGTTCCAGTAATTACCCCAAAATATGACTACTCTATCTCTTATTAGAAAAAATGACCACTCTATGTACATCATATCCAGTGATACATGTTCCCCAGCTTCGCCTAGAGGGACATGTCAAACATCAGAGTTCACCTACAATATTACACATCAAGCATGATCCTTGCAGACGGCTTGCATTTACAATATGAAAAAGTAATACAACAGCATACCTCCTTAATAAAAGAAGGGTGTCCGTACATTAGCAGATATCTTCAAATTTGTCACTAGGATGTCAAGTTTCTCCACTTGTCCTTCAAGTCAACCTGAAAAATATGTATGAGACTTCAAAGGTTGGAGTATTATATTCTGTGCTAGAACATTAGTGTGAGAATGCACTTACTGGAGTCCTATCTTCGAATATTTCACGATAAGTATCAAAGATGAGCTTCCAATTTCCAACACCATACCTTCAAGAGAAAAGAACGTAACTTAAAAGATAAAACTCATGCTCATGCCTCATATTTCTTTAATATGGATAATTTTTTATAGAATAGATTCAAGGAAAAACGTACTTCTGTACACCAGATCTCAAAGTGTCTTCTTCCAACGTACTCCATCTCTTGGCTTTCCTCCTCGTTGTAACTTTTTTAAATTCATACTTCTTCAAGGGAGAAACTTTTGTCCTTCTAGGGCTAGGTAATGTGAACCTCCTCCCACTTCTTGGTGATCCTTCGCTTAAGTCATCAATTGAATCATTCCACTGTGTACACATTTCAGAAATTGTTTTCATAAGTAAAAATAAAAGGATGAATCAGCAAAATCTTGAAATAGCGGAAGCTAATGCGAAAAAGGCTAAAGGAAGGAGACAAAAAATTGACGTAAATCTAGCTCTCCGACGAGCTAGAACCAGTGTTTTGGACGGCGCGCGGCGACAAAAGGTGACAAGGGCCTGCCTCGCCTTAAGGCGAGGCGCTCGCCTTTTTGAAGTGCGGCGCCAATAAATACCAAAAAATTAAAATATTTAATTGCATATGTAAATAATCAAAATCTCACTAGCAATAACATATTAGCAAATATTTCAATTCAAAAATTAAAAGTAGATAGTAGATACTAAAAGTCTAGAACTTGAATGAGTCAATGACTCAATAATTCATAAGTGACAAGACAAGCAACACTAAAAGTAAAGCAATAGTGCAATACTAAAAGTCTATTCAAATTCAAGATCTTCAAGATTTCCAAATTCTTGATATCCAAGATTCTCAACATTATATTGCTCCTCATCTTCTTCCTCCTCGGGCTCGGGCTCGGGCTCGGTCTCGGTCTCGGTCTCGGTCTCGGACTCGGAGTTTTCATCAATTAAGCACCGAGACCGACTTGAGCTTCTAGCAGTAGTAGCTACTCCTTTGCCCTTGTTATGTGACCTTGAACTTGAAGAACCGCCCCTAAGACCATAGATATTCTCCTCAACTCCAGACGCCCTAGAAACAGTACCCCAATCAAGATCACATCCCTCATATACTAGTTCCTCTTCTTCATTTTGGGGGCATCCAATTAACCATTCATTTGCTTCATCAATATTATCCAACAGAATTGGATCAACGGTATCGCCAACATCATAACGACGCCTCAATGTTCTATTGTACTTAATGTACACTAGATTGTTGAGACGCGATAGTTCAAGCCTATTCCTCTTTTTGGTATGAATCTGCGCATAAGTTGTAGAAACTAATTAGTAGATACTAATAATAATGTATATAGAAATTAGAATATAATAAATCTTCTTCTCACATGTTCAAACACGCTCCAATTTCTCTCGCATCCGGATGCGCTACAAGTTAAACTTAATACTCTTATGGCAAGCTGTTGCAAGTTTGGAGTATGATTACCAAATACCGACCACCATTCAGCTATAAAAAAAAATTAAAGGTTTAATAATTATAAATAAGTCAAATAACTTAAGTAAAGCTATAAAAATAACTAAATCAACCCACTTACAAGGGGATGTTTTGTCTCTGTTTCTTATAGCCTGAGGCTTGCCAAAAGTCCCCAATGCATGTTTATACCCAATGCATGTTTATACGTATGAAGCTCTTTGACTAGAGCATCTTGTGTTGCATTAGGGACCATCTTAGCAACACAATCAAGGTAACCTTCCCACACTTCTGTTGATAAAGTCTTATTTTGATAATTAGTGTAAAACATTCCCGGGTTCAAAACATGGCTTGCTGCATGCAAAGGTCTATGAAGTTGGTCCGTCCACCGCCGATCAATGATTTCGAAAACTCTCATATTGCTTCCGATCACCATGAAAACCCTTTTCAATAGCTTTTTTGGCTCTATCCATTGCTTCATAAATATAGCCCATTGATGGTTTTTTTCTCCATCCACCAAGCGAAGCGCTACTATCAAAGGAGAACCAACTTTAAGTGCCCCAACAACATCATTCCAAAAAGATGTAGAAGTAAGATGTCTGACAACTTCTTTTCCCAAAAATTCCTTTGCAAATCTACTTTTTGTCCATTCGGTTGAGAAGATCATAGTTCTCAAGTTGTTCTTTTGCATGTAAAAATATTGCAAAGTTAAGAAGGCCGTTGCAAATCTTGTCTTAGCCGGTTTCACCAAATTTCTTTGGTTTGTATATCTTCTCATCATGTTCAACAACAATGGCCTCATTGCTATGTAAGAATGTATCTTAATGGCCTTCTGAAAAACTGTAAAAGGAATATTTTAGTAGCTAAGTAAGCTAAGTAATAAGTAATAAGCATATAGTATAAGCTATAAAGAAAGTTAGAGCTATTTTTTTCACCTGAAGCATACGGGTTTATTTTGAAGATGTCACCAAACATCAAATTGATACAATGGGCAGCACATGGAGTCCAATAAATGTGCGGGTACACACCCATCATCATGTCACCGGCTTTAACATTCTCGCTAGCACTATCGGTAACAACTTGTATAACATTTTCCGGTCCAATTTGCTTAATAGTCTTCTCAAACAAGCTGAACATCTTGGTGGAATTCGTAGATTCATCACTAGCATCGACTGACCCAAGAAACACACTACCTAATGGAGAATTGACCAAAATATTGATGATCATTTTTCAATTTCGTGCTATCAACTTGTCCATCATAATTGAACACCCAAACTCTGTCCATTTCAATTTATGTTCCTCAATAATCTCATCTATCTTCTCCACCTCTTTTTTAGATGAGTAACTCTAATTTCGTGATAGGTAGGAGGTTTCATTCCTACGCCATATTGTCCTATGGCCTCAATGTATTTATCAAAACTTTTGTGATTTACACAATTAAAAGGGAGCCCTGCATCATATACCCATACTGCAAAAGCACTTACAGCGCGATCTCTTAGCAACTTCTTGGATGCATCAGACGCTGCCGTGCTACTGCTTCCCTTCCCCCTTGATGTTTACGGGTAATAAAGATTCATGGGACCTTTCACATTGGCAGTGCCGTGGATGATGCATTGGATGACATTTTTTGAGTTTTTGAGGGAGGAGGCATTATTTCATCATCTTCATCAGAGAGATTAGCCAAGGATGCTTGGTGCAACATTTGAGTTTTTAACAACTGTTTACTTTCAACATACTTTTTGACTTCTTCCCTAATTTCAGGCGGACAAATTGTACATTTTTTTACATTTTTGTAACCACCAATCAAATGTTGTTTGTGTCGAGTAATACCACCATTGAAAGTGCCTCGACAAAAGATACATGTGACTGAATCTTTTGTTGGGCCTTTGGTACCATAATTCCAACCTATGTCTTTTTTGCTAGCGTCCGACGATTCCATTGAATTTGAACCTACTGTTTATAACTGTATAACAAAATTTAAACAATTATTGAACAGAAAAAATAGGAGCAAAACAACCACTGCCTCACTGGTCCAAACAGAGAAAAAAAAAACAGAGGAGAAAAAAACAGAGCAAACAACAGAGGAGAAAAAAACAGAGGGTAAAAAAACAGAAAAAGAAGAAGAGAATAGAAGAAGGAAAAAAAAGACCAGAGGTGGCCGGAAATAGGGCAGTTGTCGCCGGAAAAAAAAGAAGAAGAAAGAAGAAGAACAGAAGAAGAAGCAGAAGTCGAAAATACAGGAGGAAGAAAGAAGAAGAAAGAAGAAGAACTGAAGAAAAAGGAGAAAGAGACGTGCCTGAAACCTTGAAGGAGAAGAGAGGAGGAGGCAAAAAAAAACCCTAGCTGCTATTTTTATTTAAGTCCTCCACTTCTTTTAATTGTTTTTTTTTTTAAAAAAGGTCTGCTCGCCTCGCCATAACTGGGCGCCTCGCCATAACTGGGCGCCTCGCCTTGGCGCCATTAGCACCTTTCTCGCCTTTGGCGCGCCTTTTGAAGGTCTGCTCGCCGTGGCCATAAAAGGCGCTGCAGCCTCGTCTCGCCACGCCTCTAGCCAAAGGCGAGATGGCGCTCGCCTTTAACAACACTGGCTAGAACAAGGGTAATTTTCTAAAAACAAGATCTGTTGTACCTTGGATAAACTTTTTCAGCAATAATTCCTACGCGCTAAAGTTCTCATATCCAAATGATGCCAGAAAATCTATCAGGATTCTCTTCCAGAAAACCTCAATAACACAGTTCAAGAAATTTGTACATTGTCAAACGAACTGCAAGGAAGTCCTTTCTCCACCTAATCACAATTTAGATCCTCTGGCAAAAGAAAAACTACAGAAACATCTATCTAACCTATGATTTGACAAAAGATTACTTTAGTTACTAGGCTATGCAAACATAGCTTGTTTGGTTTCTTTGTCTGGAGCATCTATAATGTTATTAAAGTATAGTCAACAGTACCATGTGTCACAAATAGTACAACTAACAAAGATATCCAAACTCCAAAGCAAAAGGATAACTCAAGAAAAGGTAGAAGTTTTTGTCCTTGCTGAAATAAAATACTTATAGCATGCACTAAAATTTAATTGATCCAAGGAACCTCCGCACCCCGCTTTTTGTTTCAAAACTCAAAACAAAAAGTTCAAGGGATAACGTATAAATTTACAGAATATTAACTTAGTTATAAAGGATTTCCCTCCAACCTCACTTGGAAATGAGACTTATAAACTATCTTCTTCCTTGTTTCAGTAACTGGTTCATAATATCACACAAACTATCAAAACTTTCCTGCATGCTTAATAATCAAAAGTAACGCTCTCCTGCATGATGTAATGAAGGAGTACGATATTGAAAAGACAAGTCTGATTAACAGCTGTAAGTAACAAATTATATCAAAGGAGATCTATTTTTACTTGAAATCTTCATTAATAGGATATGAAGTTTTCATTCTTTTCATAAGCAACACGATACATAAAAATACTACTATCTCCAGCTAGTATTGGTTTAACACAGAGCTCCTCAAACAACAAGTTAAATTCTCAACAGAGGTAATCATTAGGAGTCTGCTTTTCTTCTATTTCTTTCTCTTCCTTGAACTTCAATCAGGACACAGTAACATATGTCCTTAAGTTGCCATTTTGAGAAAAGCTTACTATATAACTTACCCAGAGAAACAAAAAGCTACCGTACCATTTGGATACAGCAATCAACAGCGTTAATCGGACTTTAACCTAGAAAAAACTGAATAAGACCCCTATGTCAATTGTCATATTCGCAAAATCTTGAAGGATTTTCTTTGTCATTGTAAATTAAATTAAACTCATTAACAAATAATTATTCCACTTTAGGCTAGTAAAAATGAGGATTGGAGAAGGTTCATAACCAGCATAAATATAACTATGTTGAATGCTTGACCTGAATAAAGTGGGATTAATATAGATAATTCAGACGTAGTTGATAGATTGATACCACAATTATCTTGCATTCTTATTCGGTAAGAATAGTTTTAGGATAGTTGTCAACCTACCGCAACCCTCCTCTATTATACAGGCGGTGTGAACAAGTGCACACAGGCGAAGTCAAGATTGCCTTCTTCTCTCCTCTTTTTGTGAAAAGTATCTCAAGATTATCTTCCATCATGTGTACAAAAATGTCTTCATTAACATTTTCAAGATAATGCAGTCATGAGAGTGATACCAAATATATACACCATATTTTATTCTACAATCACTTATACACATTCAATAGCCTACTTAAGAGATTCTGAATTAAATAGGGCAAGAAAGCATTCTAATCATTAGATCTATACAAGAAAAGACAACAAAAATTCAATACGCTAGTATATACCTCAAATGTATGAGCAGTGTTGTTTCGAGCCATTAAGCTTGGCTTGGGTGCAGCATTATGATGACAACAGTGCTGGTCATCTTCATTAGCTCGAACTACTCCATTACTATCAACCACAAAATTAGGGGCTCTTCCATTGTCATTTTCTGCAGGTTGCTGAGCACTATTATTCCTGTCCAAAGACATCAGAGTCTCAGCAAGATCCAGTGCCTCAGGGAGAGGGTCCTTCACCACTGCACGCAGCTCCAAAGAACTCAACTTAAGTGCTTCATCAGTTTTAGGTGTAGACAGCAAATCATCCGGTCCACATGATGCCTCAACTCCTGGTTCAGCAATTTTGACACCTCTGCAAATCCCAGCTGTTGTTCCTCTTGTGTGCTGGACAGCAATATGCTTGCGCCTAAGCAATGCATCTCCCTTGTTTGCCTCTGCAAGGGGATAAATAACATAATTGAGACGTGTCCAACATACAAAATGTTTAAAATTGTATTGTGTTTTCCCTCCCTATTGACTGCACAATATTTTAGAGCAACAAAATTCAGCCTTTATAGCACCAGAATCCGGAAGTTACAACCATCCACTGAGGCAGTGCAGCAATCAGATTACAGGAAATTACATATCGTACAAAGCAGGATGGACATAGAGAAGCAGACACCAACTAGTTTATAATCAGAGGCATAGTTGTTACAGTTTAAGAAAACACATGTTCCTAGAAACATTTAACCTCACACACATATCGTACAAAGCAGGATGGACATAGAGGAGCAGACCCCAACTAGTTTATAATCAGAGGCATAGTTGTTACAGTTTAAGAAAACACATGTTCCTAGAAACATTTAACCTCACACACACATACATACATATTGTAATATATAACAAGCTCGAACACATTTAGCATATGGTGTCAAGATTACCTCTATCATGGTTACTACAAGTCAAGTCCTGAGACACTTGTTTGTTTTGCCAATCCAAACCTGCCTTCACTGCATCATCATCACGCCTTAAAGTTTCTACCAAAACCTGGAGAAAGGGAGGCCCAATTCTCTCCTTAGCTTCTTCAACAAAAACCTTAACTGCTTCAACAGCTGCTATGCTTTTACTCCGTATTTTCACATTATCACAAAACCTATCTTCCCATAATGCTGCTTCAATTTCATCTCTCCACTCCCATAATTCTTTTGATACGACGCCTACATTCTCCATTTTATTGATTCTCTGTTTCCATATCCTCTTTACTGCTTCAAAATACTTCACTTTTTCACCCAAGAACCTCACTGTACAATCCACTGCTACCGCACAATAAGCGGCTTGCATTGCTTCAGAAGCTTCAATTCCTTCTTGAGTATATAATTCTTCCATCAACTCGAGAAATTTAAGAATTTTCTCCGAAACGGACCCATTTGAAATCTCGGACTGGATTTTTTGAACAATAAGGGCTTTCTTGAGCCTCACATGGTCATTGGGAAGAGGAAGAACGCCAATTAGAGCGTCAAGAATGTAGTCTTGGAGAGGTTGCCGAAGAATAAACTCCAAAATCCAACGCGATATGTCGATATCCATCACGAAATCAAAACTGGACCGAGAACAGCAATTCTAGGGTTTCCGGAGAGAGGATTCAGTTACATATCCGGCCGGTTCGTTTGTACAAATTCTTTCAAATGGCATTTTTCCTTTTTTGTGTTCACTTGACTTGGGGCTATATGACAAACCAGCATGTGGGAATTACAACGATGCCAGGTAGGGGTGGGCACAGTAGGTATATACCATTACCGTATCAAAATCAAAATTTTTGATATCACGATTGTATACGATAAAAATCGGATATATGCTAGACCGGTGAGATCGGTGACCGAGGGAAGAAAGAAACAAGCACGAGCATGAAGATTCTTTTGGGACCGGAGGAGTGCTTGATCCGAAGAAAGCGAAGGACATCGTTTGGTCCGGTTTCTCCATAGCCGAGTTGATCGTGGCCGTTGGCCCGGTTGATCGTGGCCGTTTGTCCGGTTGATCGTGGCCGTTGGTCCGGGTGATCCGTTACATAATTGTCACGCGTCAATACCGTTCTGCCACATTGTACTACCAATCGTACGGGTGTCAGACCGTACGACCTAACCTTATCCTTTTAGAGTTTTTCTTTATTCAAAAGGGTTTATGTTGTAAAAGGCCCACGAGGCAAAAGCTATAAATAGGAGGCATTATTTTACTTTTAGGGGTTGGCTGATTGAGTTCCACAACATTTGTAATAGCAATAATATATAAAAATCTCTCCCTCTCAACATCTGATTTTGGTCCGGATTATTGTGTTCATCTTTAGATCTGTTCAATCAAACGATATTCAATATATTGGCACACACGTTTAGTGTAAATCATCGATTACTATTTAGATTATTCATAGTTGATCCTAATCCATTTTCTCTCAATCAAAAATAGATTAAAGTTCAACCACATATCTTATACCTCACTCATAAATTTAATTGATTATCCAAATTTGGAGTAAACAGTTTGGCGCCCACCGTGGGGCTAGGATAATAGTGGTCTTTGATCTTAATTTCTATCCTTTACCCACCAGAATCGAAAAAATCTTTTGTTTGTCTCTGTAAAAACGGACCAAATGGTTAACAGTGAACAATCTGGTCACGTCAACAACAATGAGATTGTGGCCGAAAATGAAGACAGCGGGCCACGAGGATTACCAAATCCTGCTGACCCGAGCCATGTTAATTCGAGGGAGGCCCTTAACCGGCAAAACACCGTGAATCAGGAGAATGCCGCCCCTCCGGCACCCGATCCTTTAGATACTCACAATTCAATTACTTTGTCCCGGACACAGGGCCGGAAAGAACCGGATACCCCGAATGATAATATTGACTTACGTTTAATTTTTGAAATGTTGCAGGAACAGAGAGCAGTGATTGCCAAACAAGGAATCGCAATAGCCCAGTTGCAAACAGAAGAGATAAAACGACCTCGGAGAAGGCGAAGGGTGTTGCTGAACCTAGAAGGGATGAGGCACGGATGGTCGAGAGCAATGGGTCCAGAGCTGGTTCATCCACCGAGGTTCTGAGAATGCTCAAAACATTGGCAAAGCGGGTAGACTCGACCGAAAAGAGGGTGGAAACATATAACTCTCGGGTGGATCAAATACCGGGGGCTCCGCCTATTCTGAAAGGACCAGATTCGAAGAGGTACATTCAGAGGCCTTTTCCTCCTAGTACGGCCCCGAAATTGATCCCGAAGAGGTTCAAAATTCCGGATATCCAGAAATATGATGGCACAACGGACCCTCACGAACACGTGACCTCATACACCTGCGCTATAAAAGGCAATGATATGGAAGAAGATGAAATTGAATCCGTGTTGCTGAAAAAGTTCGGGGAAACTCTGTCAAAAGGAGCATTGACTTGGTACGACCATCTGCCCGAGCATTCAATCACTTCTTTCGAAATGCTCGACGATGCGTTCGTGAAAGCACACGCCGGAGCCAAAAAGGTGCAGGCTCGTAAGGCGAATATTTTTCGTATAGCCCAAAGGGATGACGAGCTATTGCATGAATTTGTCAATCGATTCCAAAGGGAACGAATGGAGCTCCCTCCGGTTCCGGAGAAATGGGCTGCACAAGCTTTTACCAAAGGGCTCAACCCTCGGAGCTCGACGGCCTTATTTAAACTAAAGTAAAACCTGTTGGAATACGAGGCTGTGACCTGGGCGGATGTCCATAACCGATACGAATCAAAGATTCGGGTAGAGGATGACCAACTCGAGCTTCCCCTAGGGCCCGTAAACATGAACAAAATCTCGGAGAGATCGCGAAAGAATTATGAATCGGAGGCCAGACCATCGAGGGAAAGGTATCGGCCATACTCTCATTCGGAAAAACCAAGCTTCAGGTCGGAAAAATCCAGGGTTGGCCCGAGTCATTTCTCTGGGCGAGGTGATAAACGGGTCGAGCGCCCGTCGAACAGTCGAGAACTATCATTCAGGAGAGATATCGGAAGCTCGGCCAGCAACAAAGACTTGCCGAGGATATCAGAGTACAACTTCAATGTCAATATTTCGGGCCTCGTCTCGGCTATTGGCCGTATTGCAGATGTAAGATGGCCGAGGCCACTAATGTCAGACCCGGGTCAACGGGACCCGGACGTGATGTGTGAATATCATGGAACGCATGGGCACAGAACTGAGGATTGCTGCCAGGTAAGAGAGGAGTTGGCTCGGTTACTGAAGAATGGCCATCTTTGAGAATTGCTAAGTGAACGAGCCAAAGGCCACTACAAGGAAAGGGAGACTCATGAAAGGGCCGAGCCAGTAGAGCCTCAGCATATAATCAACACGATAATCGGGGGTACCGATACCCCACGAGGGCCGGTGATGAAACGAACCAAGGTTTCTATAGTGCGTGAGAAGCGCAGCCGGGATTATATACCCGAGCATTCCATCTTTTTCAGCAACGAGGACGCAGAAGGCATCATTCAACCGCACAATGACGCATTGGTAATCTCTATCCTTATTTTTAAAACTCAAATTAAACGTATTTTGATTGACCCAGGTAGCTCGGCCAACATCATTCGGTGGAGAGTGGTCGAACAGCTAAGGCTACTCGATCAGATCGTACCGGTAGCCCCGGTACTCAGCGGGTTCAACATGGCGAGCGAAACCACAAGGGGGGAGATCTCATTGCCGGTAAACATTGATGGCACTATCCAGCAAATGGTGTTCTATGTAATCAAAGGAGATGTGAAGTATAATGCATTGCTGGGTAGACCTTGGATACATAGCATGAGGGCCGGGCCATCGACATTGCATCAGCTGCTGAAATTCCCGACCCCGGAAGGGATAAAAACCATCTGAGGTGAACAACCTGCTGCAAGGGAGATGTTCGCGGTCGAGGAAGCGACACCTCAGCCTAAGAAATCAGATCAAAAGAAAGAAGATTCATTCGGGGAAAAGGACACCAAATAGCAATCAAAGCACACGGGGTTGGATCCAGGGTATGAAGAGGATGATTTCGATGTACCCAGATCATTCGTCATGCCGGATGACTCGGATGCAACCAAGTCAACAGTGGAGGAGCTGGAGCAGATCATCTTGTTCGAATATCTACCGGACAGAAAGGTATACATGGGCACGGGGTTAACCTCGGAGCTCAGGAACAAGTTAATTGAATTTCTTCGAGCTAATGCCGATTGCTTCGCATGGTCCCATATAGATATGACAGGTGTGCCACCGGAAGTAACAACTCACAAGCTCAGCTTAGACGGGAGGTTTCCCCCGGTGAAGCAGAAGAGAAGGCCCATGGCAGAGGCAAAACATGTCTTCGTAAAGGACGAGGTAACTAAGCTTTTAAAAATAGGCTCTATCCGGGAGGTAAAATATCTGGACTGGCTAGCTAACGTAGTAGTGGTGCCTAAAAAAGGTAATAAATTTCGTATGTGTGTTGATTATAAGGATCTAAATAAAGCATGCCCGAAGGATTCATTTCTTTTGCCTCACATCGATAGAATGATCGATGCGACGGTCGGGCATGAGATGCTAAGTTTTCTCGATGCTTACTCCGGGTATAACCAAATCCGGATGCACCCGGAGGATCAAGAGAAAACATCCTTTATTACTCGATATGGGACTTACTGTTACAATGTCATGCCTTTTAGATTAAAAAATGCAGTGCAACTTACCAACGCCTAGTTAATGGGATGTTTGAAAAACAACTAGGGAAAATAATAGAAATTTATATTGACGACATGGTGGTCAAGTCCCTGGAAACAAAGGACCATTTAAAGCATTTGTAGGAAACCTTCGATGTACTCCGCAAGTATAACATGAAGCTGAACCCGAAAAAATGTTCCTTCGGTGTCCGGTCTGGTAAATTTTTGGGTTTCATGGTGTCAAACCGGGGAATCGAAATCAACCCAGACAAGATCAAAGCCATCGAGGATATTGAGGTGGTGAATAACGTCAAAGGGGTGCAGAGGCTCACCGAAAGGATAGCGGCACTAAGTCATTTCTTATCAAGGTCCTCGGACAAGAGTCACCGTTTATTTTCCTTACTGAGGAAGAAGAACGATTTCGTTTGGACACCGGAGTGTCAAAGAGCTTTACAAGAATTAAAAAGGTACTTGTCCAGCCCACCGCTATTGCACACACCAAAAGCGGACAAGCAACTTTTTCTCTACCTTGCCGTCTCCGAGGTAGCAGTAAGTGGCGTTTTGGTCCGAGAAGAATCAGGTACGCAATTCCCTATATATTATGTAAGTAGAACTTTGGGGGATGCGAAGACCCATTATCCCCCACTTGGAAAAATTGGCATTGGCATTGGCATTGGTAAGTGCTTCTAGAAAGCTCAAACCCTACTTTCAATGCCATCCGA
This sequence comes from Lycium barbarum, assembly GCF_019175385.1. NCBI lineage: Eukaryota > Viridiplantae > Streptophyta > Magnoliopsida > Solanales > Solanaceae > Lycium > Lycium barbarum. The sequence goes on along the minus strand of NC_083342.1, from coordinate 80,040,557 downwards.
TATGTGTAGTGACTACTTACCCCTTAAAAAACATCATGCACAAACTAGAATTATCGGGTAGACTAACTAAATGGGCCGTAGAAATTAGCGGATATGATATCGAATATAGGCCTCGGACGGCCATCAAGACCCAGATCTTGACCGACTTTGTGGCGGACTTCACTCGGGCTATGGTCCCCGAGGTCGAGAAAGAACTTCTGCTAACCTCGGGGAAAGCTTTGGGTATTTGGTTGCTACATACAGACGGAGCCTCAAACCTCAAAGGTTTCGGGCTAGGAATCGTCCTTAGAACCCCGGCCGGGGATGCCGTTCGACAATCCATTAGAACTGTTAACTTGACTAACAATGAAACAGAGTATGAGGCTATGATTGCAGGTCTGGAATTAGCCCGAAGTATAGGGGCTGAAATAATCGAGGCAAAATGCGATTCTCTTTTGGTCGTTAACCAGGTGAAGGCTTGTTCGAGGTCAAGGACGAACAGATGCAAAAGTATCTGGAAAAAATCCAAGTGATACTACACCGATTTAAAGAATGGATCATGCAGCATGTACCGAGGGAGCAGAACAGTGAAGCCGATGTATTGGCCAATTTGGGATCTTCGGTCGAAGGTGAAGAAATCAGCCCCGGGACTACGGTGCACTTGATGAATTCAGCAATAGAAAACGGACATGCCGAAATAAACTCAATGGGTTTAACTTGGGATTGGCGCAACAAATACGTCGACTACTTAAAAGACGGCAAGCTCCCGAGTGACCTAAAAGAATCACGGTCACTAAGGACAAAAGCTGCGCATTTCTGCTTAGTAGACGGCCAATTGTATCGACGGTCTTTCTTTGGACCCCTGGCCAAGTGTTTGGGTCCCGGAGAAACAGAGTATGTGATGAGAGAGGTGCACGAGGGGACATGCGGAAACCACTCCGGTGCTGAAGCCCTGGTCCGAAAGATTATCAGAGCCGGTTATTACTGGAACCGGATGGAGGAAGATTCGAATAATTTTGTCCGGAAATGTGATGGGTGTCAAAGACATGCCCCAATGATTCATCAACCCGGGGAGTTGCTGCATTCGGTGGTGTCACCTTGGCCTTTCATGAAGTGGGGAATGGATATCGTTAGTCCACTGCCATGGGCACCAGGTAAAGCCCGTTTTATTCTATTTATGACTGACTATTTCTCCAAATGGGTTGAAGCGCAGGACTTCGAAAAAATTAGAGAGAAGGAGGTCATTGACTTCATATGGGACCACATCATATGTCGTTTCGGCATCCCGGCCGAGATAACTTGTGATAATGGTCCTCAGTTCGTAGGCGGCAAAGTCAATGATTTTCTCGAAGGGTTGAAGATCAAGAAAATTGTATCAACTCCATACCACCCATGTGCGAACGGACAGGCGGAATCCACGAATAAAACAATAATTCAAAATCTGAGGAAAAGACTTGAAGCGTCAAAGCATCACTGGAGGGAAATACTACCGGAGGTACTGTGGGCTTACAGAACCACATCGAAATCAAGTACGGGGGAAACACCTTTCTCGTTGGTCTACGGGGCCGAAGCCCTCTGTTATATCCCGTATTTTGCATATTCGGAAAAACTTGAAATAATTGTGACTAGTAAGAGATGGGGCAATATTTTGATGTCATTTAATATGTATGTTGTTCATGAAAAATATTGACATGGAAATACCGAGGAAGGCCAAGGGAAAAATTGGAAATTTGAAAAATGGTTTCATGAATTACAAAGACTAGCCACAAATAATTGGGCTTGAAAAAAACAAAAAAAAATATAGGAAATGGCCCATAAAGTGGCCTGCCATAGGGTCCAAAATAAGGGCCCAAGTTTATGTAAAATTTAACCATGTGATAAATAAATAAGGAGGAGGGGCCTAATACTTCATGACATTTCAAGAAGCTTCAAGAGAAAGAAAATTGGAGAGCAAAAAGCATAGGCCATTCGGCCAAGGAGAAAGAGAGAAAATTTTTTGGAGTTCTTCAACTTTGATTCAAAAAAATTGTTTCTCTTAGTATTCTTACTAATTCAAGGGTTCTTGTTAACATAGCATAATTGTTAGAGCAAGAAAAACAACAATTCTTGCAAGGAGAAACTTAGGTCAAGAAAGAAGGAAATTGGGAAAAGGTAAGAATTCAATCCCTTTTTATGTTGTGGAAGTTTATATATGTGTTGTAGTATGTGGAAATGAATGAAAAGTATGAAAGTTGTGTGTTGTGTGTGTGATTGTGTGTGGCCGTGGGGTGTAGTGTATGGAGGGGAGTGAATTTATTTTGTTTAGCATCTTAATTATGTTGTTGTAGCCTTGTGATGGAAATGGAAGGATAATGGCTTAAGTTAGCATGAAAATTTTGTTATAGAGTTGTTGTCGGAAAGCATGCGATTTTATCATAAATTATGTAATTGAGAAAATGAAGTTGTAAGATGTAAGTGGTGATTGTTGTAAGTGAAATTGGAAGATAAAAATGCGTTGTAAATATTTATGTTGAAAATTGGAGGTTTTGGGTGGATTATGATTCGGTGGGACTTTGGCATATTATGTAGAATAATGTAAAATGTTCTTAAATCGTATTTGAATGATCTTGAATTAGTGAATAAACATAAAAACGTTGACATTAGTTTGACAGTGTGAAGTTGGGGTGGAAGTTGTTGAATTATGTAGAAAAGAAGACTATTTATATTATAATGTATTTTGTGATGATTGTTGATGTTGTTGGTATTGTTGGGTTGTTGTAGTTGATGATTCTCGGGGACGTTGAGTTTATAGGGGAAATGCTGCCGAAATTTCGGTAGACAATATGAGTTAAAGATTGAAATTCTAAAAGCTTGCAACTCATAATTGGTAACTATGACAAATTGTAGGTTTTGGGCGAAACGGAGATTGAGTTTGGACAAGCGTAAGAAGCGCGAAAGGTATGTAAAGCTGTCCCTTTTCTTTCCTTGGCATGTCCTAGGTGTACTAGGGTCGGATTAGAACCTCATAGGTTATTCTGCTCTTAGGAAAGCGAGTCTGAATTTTTGGTACTATTCATTCAGTACAATTGAATTATAATTCTTATACTTTGTTGGAAAACTATTCAAACATCCATAAATTGCACAAATGTGAGAGAATCGCTTTGAAACTTTCACGGATGACTTCATAGAGTCTAATGTTCGTAATTTATGCCCGCCACCTCGACTTGACCCGAGGTGGGCCCACTATTCCCGATCTCTACTCTATTGTTCTGTTTGACTCATTTCCGTATGATAAGTAAAGGAAACTTTTGATGATCATTGTAACTACTAATAATAGCTATCTTAATTACTCCGAGTTCGTTCTGATTCGCATGCCTCTCTAATACAAGCGTTCCGCTACGAGTACTCTGACATAAGTAGTTTGATGTAAACGTTCCGACATAAGCATTTGGATATAAGTATTCTGATATGAATATTTTGATATGGATATTTTGGCATAAGTATTCTGAACAAAGTATGCTATGTGAGAAATCCGTTACGAACATTCTGATAATGCGTTCGATCATTCCATTGAGTCTTGACTTATGTGCATTAGTTTCTCACTACTCTGCTCGTGCATATGCTATGATCTCCTTCACCGAGTCCCGGGCCGGTTTATATCGTGCGCGCGGTTCCCGAGTTCCTCGCTCGAGGGCCGGGCACCGTATATGAATTCCGAAGTTAGATGTGTTATGAAGTTAGATGTGTTCTGGTTCGCTGAACCACATATGATCTGTTATTATGATATGATATTATGATTTGTGTGTCGGAGATTTCGGAGCAATACTTCTGGAGTTAGATGTGTGTGGTGCCGAGGGCAGGGCGGCGCCACGTTTTCCCCAGGTCCTGCAAAGGACCGGATACCGTTCTTGGCATGCATGGTTTTTGGTTTCAGTAAGTTGTTTGGTTACTTTGCATTTCGTGCTTACTTTCTGTACCTGTATTCTGTACTTCATTTCTGTTTATGATTTTATTCACAGTATTCATGCTTTACATACTCAGTACATATTCCGTACTGACCCCCTGTTCTTCGGGGGCTGCGTTACATGCCCGCAGGTACAGACGATCGTTTTGGTGTTCCGCCAGCATAGGACATCTTTCCAGCGGATAAAGTGCTCTTTTGTTCGGAGCCATATTTTGGGTACATATTCTATCATTGTACATATATTTATCTGTTCAGGGGTACGACGGGGCCCTGTCCCGTCATATGATTTTGTTATGTTTGTTAGAGGCCTGTAGACATATATGTGGGTCATGGGTCATGTTTGTTTGGTTGCGTTGTGATTTGTGCCTTAAGCGGTCCCGTTTGCTATTTTGGCCAAGACGACCCATATGTTTATATATGTTTGTTTGTCTTGGCGATGTACATTCCGCCAGCTTATCAGTTTTGATATGATATATCTATACGGTCTGTTTTCAGTTTTTGTTCAAAGTGATGTATGCTAAATTTGAATCAGTCTTCGATCTGTTGATTTGATAACCGAATGGGTTTGGGGTGTCCAAGTAGGGCACCAGTCGCGGCCCACGGGGTTGGGTCGTGACACCCTCATTCCTGTAGAAGTTGGTGAACCGAGTCTCCGGTTCAGGTATACCACCGAGGGGTCAAACGAGGAGGCCATGGCCGTAAAACTCAATCTCACGGATGAACTTCGCGAAAACGCGTTGGTCCGTATTGCATCCCAGAAGCAGAGAATGGAGAGGTACTATAATCGGAGAGCCAATTTTCGGCATTTCCAAGTTGGGGACTTGGTGCTTCGGAAAGTTACCTTGAACACCAAGAATCCCAACGAAGGAAATTGGGTCCGAACTGGGAAGGACCGTACAAGATAACCGAGGTAACGGGCGGATCATATCAGCTGGAATCCATGGACGGGCAACGGTTGCGCAACAACTGGAATGTGGCTCATTTGAAGAGATACTACTGCTAAGGTATGTACACCTCGTGTTTGCAGGAAATCGAGCACCGGGTAAAGCTAGAATCTAGGTCTGAAAACATGTGTTGCACTCTTTTCCTTAGTACGGTTTTGTCCCAAATGGGTTTTTCGACAAGGTTTTTAATGAGGCAACGAGTACAACGTGTTACTTGACAAAGACAAGGACAAACGCCTGGAAATACGGGGTCGCACCCTACGAGTGGGGGACTTAATAGCGCTTACCCGGTCTTGCAGCTCGGATAAGCACTAGGGGACTATTGTGCCCACATCGAGGTTCACCCCGGTTAGTGGAAAACGGAGGAACTCAACAAATCAAAGCCGGACCTTCTACATTAGGTTTCGATGTAAGGACCAAACGATCAGAATGAATCATGTCCACAATATTTGCTACGGCAAAGCCAAGACCGGACCTTCTGCATTAGGTTTCGATGTAAGGACCAAACGATCAGAATGAATCGTGTCCATTTAGTATTTGCTGCGGCAAAAGCAGAAGGAAATAAATTATCATATCATGTATGTACAAAATACTTGCAATACAAAAATTATCGAAAATTCGGATTACGATATTTTGGACATCTTTTTGTTAAAATACCCTACCCCAGTGATTGTCGCCGTATTTCGGAATTGCTTCATTCGTATACCCTATTCCGGGCACTACGGTTGAAATTTGACAAAGGCAACAAGGTCACAGTGAACCGAGCCAAAATATTTAAACTCCCTCGAATGGGGACTGTTATATCAAATTTTGCTAAGGCTGGGATTCAGGTGTCCGAAAACACCTGACCTAAAAAATAGACCGGTCCTAAAAATGCCTTTCGTGATTCGGAGACGTCTGAATTCACAAAGCATAAGATAAGTTCCATGGGTAAAAACTCGATCAAATCCCCGGACAAAACGTACCGAACGAAGAGAAAAAGCCAAAATTCAGGCACAGTGCGGAATAATGACTCCGAGTCTGCTTGTCCTTAAAACGGACCGACAATTCGGGCAAAAGTCATAATTAACATTCAAACAAAAAAACAAAGAAAATCAAGAAAAATGCATGTTCCATTTATACGAAGGTTTTTTACATCGGAAACCCTTACAAAGGCAAAAAACAAAAGGCTAAGTACAGGCCCTGGTCTATCCGGTATGGCTGGATCCAGAGTGTTCGGACACTGTCCGCTCGGAGTCGTCGGAGTCAGCCCTGAGGGCTCCTTTAGCCTCTTCTTCGACCCTTTTAGCTTCGAGTATCAGAACCGGAAGATCCGTGAAGCCATGCCCGGCTTGCTCAAGGGTGATCCTCCGGGACTTCCACTTTTCATACTCCACAGCAACAGTAGTATGAGCCTCGGCGGCCTCCACGCTCTTAAGGGCTTCTTCCAAATCGGCCTCGGCCTGGGCTAACTTTGCCACCAGTACGTCCCGATCTTCTTCGAGGACCTTTTGCATTTGAGTGGCCGACTCGAGCTTGGCCTTGAGAAGGTCATTAACATCAACCGTCTCCTCGAGCTTGGTTTTTAGCTCATCACATATCCGGGCCCTGTTCTCTGCCTTCTCCTCAAACACCTTCATACGCTCTTTGTACCGGGCACTCTCAAATTCAAGCAACCGATGCCTCTCGGCCATGCTCGTAGCATCGGACTTGACCGAATCCAGCTCCCCCCGGAGTTGAGAGATGGTGGGTTCGAGCTCACCAAGCCTTGAGGAAAGACAAGCATTGTCGGCCGACTTTGTCCGCTTCTAGTAGCCGGTTCTTTTCGACCATCTCGGGCAGCTTATCCTTTAATCGAAGGTTTTTGGCCTTCGTCGCATCGAGCTCAGGTTGGAGGTTGGAAAGAGTAACTGCTCGGTTCAGCTCATCCCCCTTCACCTGTAGAAGGTGCTGAAACTTCTCCGTTTCTCGACCTTGGGCATCCAGTTGGCCCTTGAGATCGTCAACCTCTTGCTGAGCACGGACAAAGGCTTCGTTAACAACCACCACACTTTGTAAAAGAAGCAAGTTAAAACTCGGATAAGCGAGAAACTAAAATTCTCAATGAATTATGCAAAGGATGGCTGATTAGCTTACTCGATTGCCCGCGTGCATGCCTTCGTTAATGAGACACTGCCAGGGGACTCCATTCATCTTCTGTTTGTCCGAGTCCGAGACGAGCGGCCTCAGGTAGCTTGCTACTCCCACCGGGAGATACAAAAAGCTACAATCCTCGGGAACGGTGATTACGGCCGATCTGGTCCTCCTGGGTTCCACGCTTGGGGCCGGGAAGACACGCACCAGGCTATCCCTTGCTCTAGTCTCGGTGGTCCAGCTGGCCGCCCTCGTGGCTCGAGAGATCGGGAGATGTCCGAAACCAGCAGCTTCGCCGGTAGCAGAAGGAGTGTCCAAGAACATGTCATCAAACTCATCCGGTCTTGAAGCCGGAGTTGGAGAACTCGGAGGGACCTCAGCAGCTTCAGCGAAGGCTGGGATCTCCGAAGTTGCGGCAGTCTCATAGTGGGGCAGCGGACTAACATCCGTAGGGACTTCGGTCTCGGGGACCGGCTCAATCCTTTGACCGGCTTCGGCAGCAGGTGCCTTCCCGGATCTTCTTGTCCTTTGCAGAGGGGTTTCTTCGAAAGAAGCATCACCTGAAATATCAACGAATTCAATTGACCTTAAAGGAGTCGGGTAATGAATTTCTTCCCCACCTGTGTATAATGCCGGAGCTGAAGGTTCTTTCCCGGCTGAAGGAAGTGATGAAACGGTGATACCCTCCTCCGGAATGGAAGCCACATAAGGGGCCACACTGATCCTCCGAACGAGGAGCTCAGGCTCTGTTTCATCCCCTAAAGTCCTAACGACGCTCCTAGCCCTTTTCTTCGATTTCTGCCCTTTGTCCGAGGGCTTTTTTCTTTTGTTGGCGGCAGCAAGGATACGGGATGTACCCGCTGAGTCGAACTCGGGTGCCAACGTAGCAGGTTCAGCTACTGATTCCGGTCTCGGGTCCACCGAACCCTTGGGCAAACCTGAAAGCCGAAGATGTTACACAAAGGAGAGGTAGAAAAATGTCATGAACACCAATAGAAGCAAAGTATTACCGTGGTTTTGTGCGACCCATCGGCCACGAGAAAGGAGTCCCCATGTCCGATCGTCGTGGGTATGTTGGCTGAGGAGAGCAGTAACCCATGCGTTGAGGTTCCGGAGAGCCGGAGGTATCCAACCCACGACTAGTATAAATAAGAGGACAAATAGTGAGAATGTGGAAGAACTGGAGTGTGACAAAACATTCAAAAGCAATTATTAGAACTGGGACTTACGATTATCGTTCCACCGCTCTGGAAAAGGCATGTTACTAGCCGGAATAATGTCCTCGGTCCTCACCCGGACATAACGCTCTAACCAGCCCCGGTCTCTGTCTTCATCCAGTTTTGAAAAAATCGGATTCCGGTTACGCTTAGCGAGTTTTATTACACCGCCCCGGAATAACCTCGGGGAGTATAGCCGTATAAAATGGGCCAGCGTGAACTCCTTTTTCGTATTATTGGCCAATAGCCGGAGGCAAGCCACGGTCCTCCAAACAATCGAACCAATCTGGGCCAGGGTAACGTTGTAAGTCTGGCACATATCTAAAATGACCGGATTGATTGGGGGGTCGAGCTTGAGGGTGAAAGGATAAGTATAAATGTACAAGAAGCCCTTCCGATGGTCGGTGACTGACGCATCTGGTCCGGGGGCGAAAAATTGAACCGAACGGTTATCCCATCCGCAATCGGCCCGGACCAAATCGAGTTTGTCCTCAGTGATGGACGAGGGATATCGCCTTACATCAAACCCTCTATCGGAAACCAGAGAAGGTTTCTCGACCTCGAAATATTTGTTGTAGTTAGGTTTGGACGGTACAATGTCCAAAGCAGTGGGTTCGACGGTGACTTTCCCTTTGGGCTGAGAAGTTGGCTCGGTTCCTTGAGAAGAAACCGAGGAAACATCATGCGAGGTGGTTTCGGTGTTGGCATACATTTGAAATATGGAAAAGGAAATTGGGTGAATTCGAAAAAGAAATTAAAAAATGGAGCAAGGGAATAGTCAAGAAAGAATTCAAAATGGTAAAGAATGAGAAGAAGCAGCAGCCACACGCTAAAAAACGAGAACAACTAGTGAAGAAATTGGCAGAGTTGTTTCCTTTCACGTAAAATAAGCGATTAATCAAAGGGGATAAATGGTTGAATCAGCAACAATCTTGATATGGAGGATTGTATACGGTAAAAATCGGATATATGCTAGACCGGTGAGACCGGTGACCGAGGGAAGAAAGAAACAAGCACAAGCATGAAGACTCTTTTGGGACCGGAGGAGTGCTTGATCCGAAGAAAGCGAAGGACATCGTTTGGTCCGGTTTCTCCATAGCCGAGCTGATCGTGGCCGTTGGCCCGGTTGATCGTGGCCGTTTGTCCGGTTGATCGTGGCCGTTGGTCCGGGTGATCCGTTACATAATTGCCACGCGTCAATACCGTTCTGCCACATTGTACTACCAATCGTACGGGTGTCAGACCGTACGACCAACCTTATCCTTTTAGGGTTTTTCTTTATTCAAAAGGGCTTATGTTGTAAAAGGCCCATGAGGCAAAAGCTATAAATAGGAGGCATTATTTTACTTTTAGGGGTTGGCTGATTGAGTTCCACAACATTTGTAATAGCAATAATATATAAAAGTCTCTCCCTCTCAACATCTGATTTTGGTCCGGATTATTGTGTTCATCTTTAGATCTGTTCAATCAAACGATATTCAATATATTGGCACACACGTTTAGTGTAAATCATCGATTACTATTTAGATTATTCATAGTTGATCCTAATCCATTTTCTCTCAATCAAAAATAGATTAAAGTTCAACCACATATCTTATACCTCACTCATAAATTTAATTGATTATCCATCACGAAATCAAAACTGGACCGAGAACAGCAATTCTAGGGTTTCCGGAGAGAGGATTCAGTTACATATCCGGCCGGTTCGTTTGTACAAATTCTTTCAAATGGCATTTTTCCTTTTTTGTGTTCACTTGACTTGGGGCTATATGACAAACCAGCATGTGGGAATTACAACGATGCCAGGTAGGGGTGGGCACAGTAGGTATATACCATTACCGTATCAAAATCAAAATTTTTGATATCACGATTGTATACGATAAAAATCGGATATATGCTAGACCGGTGAGACCGGTGACCGAGGGAAGAAAGAAACAAGCACGAGCATGAAGATTCTTTTGGGACCGGAGGAGTGCTTGATCCGAAGAAAGCGAAGGACATCGTTTGGTCCGGTTTCTCCATAGCCGAGCTGATCGTGGCCGTTGGCCCGGTTGATCGTGGCCGTTTGTCCGGTTGATCGTGGCCGTTGGTCCGGGTGATCCGTTACATAATTGTCACGCGTCAATACCGTTCTGTCACATTGTACTACCAATCGTACGGGTGTCAGACCGTACGACCTAACCTTATCCTTTTAGAGTTTTTCTTTATTCAAAAGGGTTTATGTTGTAAAAGGCCCATGAGGCAAAAGCTATAAATAGGAGGCATTATTTTACTTTTAGGGGTTGGCTGATTGAGTTCCACAACATTTGTAATAGCAATAATATATAAAAATCTCTCCCTCTCAACATCTGATTTTGGTCCGGATTATTGTGTTCATCTTTAGATCTGTTCAATCAAACGATATTCAATATATTGGCACACACGTTTAGTGTAAATCATCGATTACTATTTAGATTATTCATAGTTGATCCTAATCCATTTTCTCTCAATCAAAAATAGATTAAAGTTCAACCACATATCCTATACCTCACTCATAAATTTAATTGATTATCCAAATTTGGGGTAAACAACGATTTTGATATTATGATATTTAGTATGGTATTTGATATGCTTTTTTGAAAACTTTAGTATTTGGTATGGTATTGATATTGATAAAGAAAATATCAAAATACCGAATACCATACCGAAGTATTCTATATAGTTACATATACATTTCATATATATATAAAATACTAAAAAATATATTATTAGTATTAGTACAAACTAATTGTTTAGACGTTGGAATTGCTTGTGTCACGACCCAACTAGGGCCGCGACGGGTACCCGGAGCTAGCTACCGAGCACCACTCACTCTACTACTCGTCTTACTCATTTAATGAACTTTTTACCAATTTAGTATACAAATAGTAGGAAAATCACATCTTATATGGGAACATAATTACTTATATACATTTGCCTCTCGGCCATCAAAATAACATATACCTATAATGACATCTTGTAAGACCATCTGACCCACATTGCATATCTACGAGCCTCTACTGACATACTGTATACATAGACGGAACAAGACTCCGTCATGCCCAAAATATACATATGTACCAAAAGGAATAATCATGAGCACCTCCGAACAATGGAGCGCTCTCTATCGGCTGACAGCTACTGAGAATCTGGGCCAAGCTCACCTCCCTGTCTACCTGTGGGCATGAACATAGCGTCCAAGGAAAACGAACGTCAGTACAAATATTGTACTGAGTATGAGAGGCATAAACAATGAAGAAAGACATCAATAATATAATGAGAACATCGATATGAAACATCTGGATCTGAATAACAATCATGTGGAAAGTAATGCATGCTGTCTTACTCATACTCATCATCATGTCATATATGCATAATATGCAAGCTGCCCGTCCATGTCGGAACGGTGTGATAATCAATAACATTAGCCCGCGTCCGGGGTACCATCTCATGCCGCCCACTAGTGGTGTCTGCCCATGCCAAAAGGTCATGGTGTATCCGTATAGCTGCCCGCCTTGGCGTTGACTGCCCGGCCAACTAGGCCCGGTGTGAAATGCTCATAACATGCTTATCATAAAATACTTTTAATAATATGATCCTTATAAAATACTTATCTTATCATAGTACATGCATAAGGCTCAAGATCAACTTTACTCTATCGGGGTGACGTAAGGTCGTGATCCCCCGATTTCATTATGGAGCAATTATTGACATTCTGCCTCACCTTGAAGGAACTAACACATAAGGTGAGTGTGGGAAATAAATAACATTATCATCAATCTAGCATTATCGTACCATATCTCTTATCTTATATAGACATTTATGGATATAGGCTTTCAACCTTTCGGAATGTAGAAGCTCATGAAGAGGATAGGAATTCGAGCTATAAGACTCATGCCATTAGAAAGAAAGGACTAGCCTCACATACCTTGGTCGTTTAACTAAGCTATCGCTCACTTGTTCCCCTTTGATATCACGTCGTTACCTTCATGAGAGAATTTGGATTACCATTAGTTAATTGACTACAAGAACGCATCGTTAATTCTAGGAAAAATTGGGCAGCACTTCCTTTGTTTATACTACTTTTTCCTTGTTCTATATCAACTCCCAACATTCACAATACTACTCACAATATCACAATCAACATTCATCATTTATGCATATTTAGCAAAATCCACCATTTTCCCATATTTATCCTCATAGCTCATCTTTGTGTTTTCACGCATTCAATACTTGTTTCATGATATACACATCATTATAACGTATTCATAATCACAACTCTTCAACTTTCATGATTCAATTCCACTATCATTCAATTATGTCACTATTCACTCAATAATGACCTACTTTCTATGTTCTTCTACATTTCAAGTATCTAAGTCTTCCAATACCTTAAACAACATGAAATGATCATAAAACTTACCTTGGAAGTTGGTTGAACAAGCCTTGAGTTGAGTTTCTACCTTAGCATCAAAACCCTTCTTCACCTCCTTTGATTTTCTTTGAGGAAGATGAACCCTACTTAGTTTTCATACACTTTATTTCATGGATTATGTGTTGTTGATCTTAGTTTCCCTTGGATTTCTCTTGTGGTTGAAGAGTAGGGAAAGTTCTAGAGGCTTCTTGAGTTGGAAGAAGTGGGAAATGAAAAATGACCCCTTACACTTAATTTAAAAGCTGGCCGAGACCCGTTATACGGACCAACATACGGTCCGTACTATTTATACGGACCGTATGTATGGGCGTACAATTGGTCCAGTAGCTGGTCCCTTCATTGGCCAATTATACGGCCAGTATAAATTATACGGTCCGTAGGTTGGACCGTATAATGCCCAGTGGTTCCGTTTTCGTTCTCGTTGTCTCGTTCGATCTCCGATCCTTATGGAACCTTCTTAACACTTGTTTAATACTTTAATACCAATCTAAGGGGCGTCATTGCATGTCTCTAAGACACCATTATGCCCTCACCAACTCGTTGCTCGTTATTCCTACTCGATATACGACTTACGACTCGCTTTCCTTAACAACTTCCTTTCCTTATCTCGAATGGTCTTGAAATCTCGTTTGGGGTTATCAAACACTATTCCTACTCATCGAAATGTTGTATACGCTATGACCTTCGTTGTCCTATTCATAGGACACGTACGGGGAATCTTCCGAGGTGTAACAGCTTGTACTTTCTTTTGAATATTTTTACATGTGTAAGATGTTAGTATGATATAATTGATTGAAATGCCTTTTGTTGTGTAATTGATTAATGAAGGGCATTGCTTGTACTTTCTTTTGAATATTTTTACACGTGTAAAGTGTTAGTATAATATAATTGAGACGTTTCTTGAATAGCCGAAGTCATAATTCTTTATTATATGTATATATGTAAGTCGTAGTCGAACAAACTATGGTTACCGAATTACCGTACCGTAAAATACCGAAACCGAACTTAAAAATACCGAACCATACCGAATTAATTTTATATGGTCATGATATAGTATTTTTAAATACCGAAAATCGATGTTTCAAATAACGTACAATACCATACCATGCCCACCTATGCAGGCAGGGCCGGGCAGCGCGGGTGTTATGCATCTAACAGGGCCACTTCAGAAAACTTTTCTGCGCGTCGGGTTGCAGGCTTAGGTTTAGAGAAATTTAATTTTAAGACTTAAGGCAAACGTGCAAATATCTAGTGATAAAAGTGCTTCTTATATGCACAAGAAAGTATCTAGTGAACTGATTCAAGAGGTGCAGCAGGTTATTGGTTTCACTAGGGGGGAATTCCCTTTTACTTATCTTGGATGCCCAAATTTTCATGCAAGAAAACAGAAGTTGTTCTATAAGGATGTAATGAAGAAAGTTAGAGACAAACTACAGGCTTGGAAAGGAAAACTACTCTCTTTTGGTGAAAAAGCAGTACTGGTTAATAGTGTTCTACAAAACATTCCCATATATCTCTTATCATCAATGGTTCCTCAAAAGTGTGTTATTCAGGAGTTACATAAGCTTTTTAACAGGTTCTTTTGACAAACCAAAGAGGACGGCAAATGCAGACATTGGTCTGAATGGTCAAAGTTATGCTATCCAAAGAATGAGGGTGGATTAGGATTTAGATCACTGTTTGATGTTTCTAAATCTCTTTTCACTAAAATCTGGTGGAGATTTAGAACCAGCAACTCATTATGGTCAACCTTCATGTGGAATAAATATTACAAGAAATTCAGGCCAATTGTGGTACAATGGAAAGGTGGCTCACGAGCATGGAAGCTGATGCTGGACGCTAGGAATGAAATGGATCAACATATTTGGTGGGAACCTAACAATGGTTCTTCTTTATTATGGTTTGGCAACTGGTCAAAAATTGGAGCATTGTATGATCAGTTCCCTTCTCAAGTACACAAAGATAGGACAGTAGAAGATTTGGAGGAACTAATGGAAGGTGATCATTGGAATATAACAAAAATGCAGGATTTGTTACCAAATGACATAGTGGATCTTATCAGAAGCAATCTAGGGGAATTGGTGAGAACTCAAGATAGAGATAAACCACAGTGGATGCTTACAAGTACATGAAACTTCTCAGTAAGTAGTGCATGGGAATATCTCAGACAAAGATCTCAAGTTTCACCTCATTGTGCTAAATTCTGGATCAAGGGACTGCCTTTTAAAATATCACTGTTGTTGTGGAGAGTTTGGTACTACAAATTGCCTGTTGATGAGGTGTTGCAAAAGATGAATATTTCTATAGTATCAAGATGTTGGTGTTGTCAGACTCAACAAGAAACAATTGATCACCTATTCTTAATTGGTACTTTTGCAAAGAAAATCTGGAGTTACTTTTGTGCTGCAGCAAGAATTTCAGGTCCATTGGTACAGGTTAAGAAAGCAATGTTGAGGTGGTGGAATGCAACAGTTGCTGCAAGACTGAAACGTCTCTATCAGGCTGCTCAAGCTCTTATATTGTGGCAAATTTGGAAAAGTAGAAACACCATGAGACATGGTGGTTCAGTTACAGTCAACAAGGTGTTATATGAGGTTAGCAGAAATATGTTTTTGTTTGCACAGCAGAAATTTCCCTGGATGTAGAACCTACCAAGAAGTTGGCTTGCTATTGTTCAGCATTTGGAGAACTTCAGCATGCCCATATCTTGCTAACAAGTAACATGGAAACAACCAAATATAAGAAGTTTCAAGTGTAATACTGATGGTGCATCAAGGGGCAATCCTGGTCCAAGTTCTGCAACATTTTGCATAAGAAATCATAGTGGTGATCTCATGTAAAGATTGGCTGATACCACTGATTGGATGATACCACTAATCTTATAGCTGAAGCTGTGGCAATTGAGGAAGGGGTGAAATACTGTATTGATCATCATTTTCTGCAACTAATAGTAGAAACATATTTTTTAACAATGCAGAGGATTTTAGATGGAATTTGAGAGGTACCATGGAGTATTTCATTGATGATAAAGAGGATCCAGAAGTTAAAAGAAGGCAGGCAGATTAAAGTGGATCATGTATTGAGAGAAGGGAATTGCTTGGTTGATTTTTTCACTAACCTGGTTTTTTATTTTGCAGGTACTATACAGTTTCATCATTTCAGGAATTTCCATCATCAGGAAGAAGAATAATCAACTTGTAAAAGGCTCAAACACCAAACTTTAAATTCAGACCACAAGAAAGATGTTACACCTTGGAAAATTCCCCACTTACGTGCAGTGAATAGGCTAGCGAAGGGAACGACGTATACGATGTTTACGATGTTCTGATAAGAAAGAAATAGAATTTGATGACCCTAATCGAGATTCAAAGACATTTGACGTAAAGGAAAAAATTGTCACGGAAGGCAAGGCATACGTCATGTATCGGAAGGAATTATGAGTAACGAGTCAATGATGATTTTGATGCTTTGGAGAAGAGTAATAATGTCCCTTAGATTGGTATTGAAGTGTTAAACAAGTTCCAAGAAGGTTCCATAAGGATTGGAGATCAAACGAGTCGACGAGAACGAAACCCGAACAACTGGGCATTATACGGCCCAACATACTGGCCGTATAAATTATACTGGCCGTATATTTAGCCAAGAGGGGCATCATTCATTGGACCAAACATACGGCCCGTATAAAATGTACGGACCGTATGTTGGTCCGTATATCTTGGTCGGGACAGATTTTAAGTGTTAAATATAAGGACCCTCTCTCATTAATTCATTTTCACTCCTCCACACACCAAGAAACCTCTAGAATTTTCTCCATTATTCATCCATAAGAAACCAAGGGAAAACCATGATCAACTATACCAAATCCACGAAATTAAGTGTATGAAACCTTTAAAAAAGTTCATCTACACCAAGAAAGCTCAAGGGAAATAAGTTAGGGTTTTGGTGCAAGAAGAGAAGTTCCACTCAAGGGTTGTTCATCCATCATCTAAGGTGAGTTTTATGATCATTCTTGGTTGTTTAAGGTGTTGAAAGTTAAAAGCACTTGGATTGTAGAAAGATATAGGAAATGGGTCATGAATGTGTGAATAGTGACATTGTTGGGTAAAGGTTTGGATTGAGTCACGATTATTGATATGTTCTGATTGTGAATATATTATGAATGACATTTATAGCATGGAATAAGTATTATATGTGAGAAAATGCATTAATGAATTATGACCATGATTATAGAGAAATTGGAGTGAAATGGCAAAATGCGAATATAGATGGATGATGATTGTTGCTTGTGATATTGTGAATGTTGTTATCAATGTTTGAGAGTTGATATAGAATATGGGGAAAGTTGCATAAACAAAGGAAATGCTTCCCAATTTTCTTTAGCTTTAGTAAGTACGTTTAAGTCATCGATTAGCTAATGTTCATGCGACTTCTCTTGAAGGTAGAAACGTGGGCATCGAAGGAGAACAAGCAAGAGATAGAATTAGTTAAATGAAAAAGGTATGTGGGGCTATTCCTTTCTTTCTATGGCATGAATCCGATGGCATGATTCTTCTTTCTTCTCCATGAATCTTTTACATTCCGGAAAACTAATAGCCTATGCCCCTGAATAGCCATATGAGATGAGAGATATATTATGAGTTCAATAATGATGATGATGAGTTAAGTATAAAGATTCTAGAGTTCATGATATGATGTTCCGATAACGCTAATGATGTCGTATATTGTATACACTCACCTTATATATCATTTCCTTCAAGGTGAGGCAGAATACCATTAAGTTAATGATGTCATATATTGTATACACTCACCTTATATATTATTTCCTTCAAGGTGAGGCAGAGTACCATAAAGTTAATGATGTCATTTATTGTATACACTCACCTTATATACTATTTCCTTCACGGTGAGGCAGAATACTTATAAATGTTCCATAATGGAATCGGGGGTTCACGACTTTATGTCACCTCGACAAAGCATAGCTATCTTTGAGTTTAATACATGCATGATGATGAGTTTATGTTAATGATATTACACCATGCCTATATGGACGGGCAGACACACTATTGCAGTGAGCAGCTTATACCCCGGACGCGGGAGGCCTGGACGCAGGTTAATTATTATCATACCATACCTATATGGACGGGAAACTTATGCTTTTACACTTATACATTTATGTATACATGACATGACAACGATTATGAAGTAAGCCAGCATGCATTATTTCTTTATAATGGACAGTCAGTTACAGTTGCTCTTTATTTGATGCTTCATTTATCTCATTGAAATGTTATTATTACTTATGCCTCTCATACTCAGTACAATGTTCGTACTGACGTCCGTTTTCTTGGGACGCTGTGTTCATGCCCACAGGTAGACAGAGAGGTGATCTTGATCCAGACTCGTAGGAGCTAGTAGCTGATTTGAGAGCACTCCATTGTTCCGGAGGTGCCTTGATTATTCTTTTGTGTACATATGTATATTTTGAGCACGACGGGGTCCTGTCCCGTCCCTATGTCTAGCACTCTAGTAGAGGCTCGTAGATACGCAGTGTGAGTTATATGGTCTCACGAGGTTGCCATCTGTACATATATTATTTTGTTAGCCGAAAGGTTTATGTATATAAAAGCATGTATGGTTTCAAAAGAAAACTGATTTTTCCTATGATTTGAGTATGAATTTGGTAAAGGAGCGTTTAATAAGTATGATGAGTAGTAGAACGAGTGGTGCTCGGTGGTTAGCTCCAGGTACCCGTCACGGCCCCTAGTCGGGTCGTGACAAAAGTGGTATCAGAGCGGTTCAGTCCTAGGAAATGTCTACGAGCCGTATCTAGTAAAGAGTCTTATTTATGGTGTGTTGCGTGCCACACTAATTAGCAGGAGGCTACAAGGCATTTAGGAAAAATGACCATATTTCATCTTAAGAGATCGTGCGATAGATTTGTGTTATAAGAGTTTCTCCTCCCTATTTGTACGTCATAATTTCAGCAAAGCTGATGAAAGGAAAAGCTACGGCAGCCCAAAAGGGCAAGATGGTGGTTGAAGAAGGGCTTGAACGAGAGCCGTCTATAGATATAGAGGAGGGCGAGACAGGGTCTGCAGGCACAACTTATGAGACGAGCTTTATTACTTACATCCTCTTATGGTAAACAATTTTGTGGTGCCGAGTTGCATATTATATGTGTTTCGATATGTGTCCTATTAAGGCAGAAGATGTGTTTTCTGGGGTATGTGCAGGTTTGGGATTGTTATGCTTACAAGAGAGACTGCCAAAATTTTCCTAGAATCCAAAGGAGATAAGGTATAAGCTTGTAATATGTCCTAACGAAAAAAGATGTTGTGCAACAAGGTAATGGTAGGATGAGATTAAGTTAGGATTGTAATTAGCAACTACACGAGATGGGTTAAATACTATTGAATTGATAGTAACAGTAGTTATAAGAGCGATATTGATTCGGTAAAGAGAAATTCTTGGTAGTACTAAAACATGACATGGAAGAGAAAGGATAACTCCAATAGAGTGTGATATTGGAGTATTGATTGGACGGATAAGTGCGAGTAAGATACGATAAGTTTACTTGCGAATAAAGTAACAGTACCCGGAGACAGAGGTACGAATTCGAAGGGTTATAATGAATATGAATACATTGGTAAGATAACTTATGTGGTAAATGTAATAGGGCTGACTAGAAAGAGTAACAGGTTGAGTATGCTTACTTCGCAAGGTTTATTCTACTTTATGAGCAGTCTTGCGAATAAGATCGAGAAGTGGCACTCTATAGAGTTGATTGTGATCAGGGTACAATGAGAACGTAACAAGAGCTGTAAGTAAAGTGTAGCGAGGAATATGACTAAGGATGTGACATGTTCTATATGAATAAAGAGTGAATGCAAGTGTGAAATCAACAAGCGAGCCATGGGGCTGTAGATGAGAAAGCTTATAAGATTTTGTTAAGGGAGAGTCCAGCATAGAGGTTCCTCAATGATAGAAATGATAGCAAGCAAAAAAAAAGGGAAGTCAACTTGAAAAAGAAATCGGAGAAAAGTGGTATGGCATTTGTGATTGGTATAATCAAGAGTATGGGTGATATCTTTGGAGGGATGTAAAAGACTGAGACTACCGAAAGATGAATAATGAAATAGGACGATTATTAGGAAGAGGATCGACGCAATAAGGACAAGAGGGGATAATCAGAATGAACAGAATAAGTTTTGGAAGAAAAGAATGGATTGTACAAAGGTAGTATATTCTAAAGGACAAAGCGGTACTAAGTTAAGGATAGGGTCCCTCATACGAAGAATAAAGGATTGATTATAAAACGGGAGAAAACAAGATGAATTGAGGAGGAAGGAATGTAAAGAAATAGGAATGAGAATAGAGAGAAAAGGAAATATACGGAGTATGCGTGCTTAAGAAGTGGTCGCGTCATGACTAAAAGAAGATGCATCTCCTACACCAAGTTAGAACGAGTAAAGTATATGAGGTAATAAATTGAAAAGGAAAGAGATGATTATGAGTTATGAGTTTACCGTACGACGATAAAGCGATAGAGTAAAGCTATCACCAACGACAAACGCAATATGATTATGATTGGTTTTGAAATCAGTGTTGAGTGCAAAAAAAGAGTAAAAGAAAATGAGGCATGAGGGGTATTAGTGGCGTATGAGACTCAGGCCCTGGAAAGTAAAGATGACGTTACAAGTGAACCTTGAGCACCGAAGGAGAGAGTAAGTGACATTGCATGGATGGTGTGGATGACTAAGCATGCTACTATTGTGAGCATCCCTGTGGGACAGAAGTTGTTAATTGGACCGGATTTAGACATTGACTCATAACTACTAGATGAGCTAAGTAAAAATACATCCTTGTTCGGATTACTATATTAGTTGTATTATTTGGTTACAAGATTGCAAGGTGAGTATGTTAAGACTTCACATATGAATTATTATAGCTATAAAATATGGGAAACGGTATGAATAGGATGTAGTATAGTGAGGGGTATATGAATTCAAGATTTGAAGGTGAGGCAACGGATTTGGGAATGGTACAAATAAAACCCTAAAAGGGGGGGGGGGGGGGGAGCGAATAAAGAGGATACAAGTGTGGAGATTGAAATGATGGACCCTAAGATGTGACAGATATAGACTCTAAAACAAAGAGTGAAAGTTACGTAGAAATGAGTCTAATAATAAGTAAATAAACGAACACGAATTGAGTAGGCATCTGAGACTGTACGGGAAACCATTCGCCAAGACCTTGAACCACGTGACAGTGAGAACAAATAACTCAAGGGATATTGTAAAGGATAACGGTGTTATACTAGAATAGAGGCAAAGACACTAGCGGTAAAGTCGTTGTGAAGGATATTGCTATTTATAAGCGACAATTAAGAAAGGGACCTAATGTTTTCTATAGAAGAACCTAAGATATGATAATCAAGGGAAAATTAAAGGAAGGAAGAGAGCATGACGAGATAAGTTACTACAAATAGACAAAAGACTTTTGGTATGAATGACATCGAGTCTTGTCGTGGCCGGATATGTGAAAACCACCGAACCTTCAAGTCGGGTGTGCCGTGGATATGAATATGGACACGAATATGTATACGGATATGGATACATGTATATGTATAGATGTGTATGTACACGAATCATGCAAGAACGATTGTGTAACTTGCGGATATTTATGCGTCGCCAATGAAACCAAGTGTATACTTAAAAAGAGGAGTAGGAGGTAAACAAGGATAGTGTAGTCATGATACTTCGGGTCAGTTGAAGGAAAATATATGGTAAATTGAGTTGAAATGTTGAGTCGGGGTTATCGTTAGGGATAAACAGGACAATTACTTGGAATATGACATAAGTACATGCTATACGCTACCTACGGTAGCCCTGGGGTGCGACAACTTATGAATGCAGTAAAATCACTGAATGGAAGGGGAAGCTTAGTCCCCGATACATTAGGCCTTATGAGATTGTATGCAAAATAGGCCAGGTGGCTTATGAATTAGATCTACCATCCATGTCTCGATGCTACGTAAATGTGTTGGAAATCCTACTAGGATCATGCCAGTAAATGATGTTCAAGTGACAGAAAAGTTGATCTATGAAAAGGTACCCATTGCCACATTAGATAGGCAAGTACGGAGATTTCGAAATAAAGAAGTGGCCTCAGTTAAGGTTAGAATAACAACCGAGAAGAATGACTCGGGAGGCGGAAGAGGAAATGAAGTCCAAGTACCCGCACTTGTTTCAGCCCCCAGGAGAGGTTCATGATGAAACACCAAGATTTTGAGGTATGTATACTTTCTTTTCATACTTTTGGTCGTGTGTGGACAATTTACATTGCTATTATGTTGTGGCCCGGTGAGGCAATATTATTATGGGTTGTTGTAACAGGATGGTAGTGTCATACTGATAACAACACGGTTAGCGGAAGACTTTAGAATTGAAAATTAGAAAGGGGAAAGGAATGATTCTTGAGAAAGAAGAACACAAGTTCAAGTATTTGATACTTAAAACGTTGTTTAATAGTGAAAGAAGGAGTTTGAATATTAATAATATTAGCCTTGTTCTTGTGGAGACCTTTGAGGTTCTCTTTTGGGTTATGCCCTTTTTGTTCTACTTTGAACCGCAACTCGGATTCTTCGATGGTAAGATTCCTTGTTTGAGTTCCCTCCCTCAATTTCTTCTTCTTCTGGTGGCTACGATAAGTCAAATAGCCAAACCTATGATGAGTCACATCAGATTTGTGATTCGAGTGAAGGTAATAACATTTGTGAGGATTATAGTAGTGATATCTTGGACTCTTGGCTTTTAGGAACATAGGAGAGTCGTGGAGAGGAAAGAAGAACCATGTCATAGGATTCATGCCATAGAAGAAAGGACTAGCCTCACATACCTTTGTCGTTTAGCTAATCTGTCGTTCACTTGTTCTCCTTTGATATCACGTCGCTACCTTCACGAGAGAATTCGACTTAACATTAGTTAAGTGACTATATAAAAAAAACGTGTCGCTATTTCTAGGGAAAATTGGGCAGCACTTTCTTTGTTTCTACTACTTTTAGGATCCTGACCGCTTTGTGAGTAACTTAAGACAACAATTAGTATTTAGAACTAACCGCCTTCGAAAGAATACAAAAAAGAAATCAAAGATATCAAGGAAGAAATTATCTTACTACCTTGAACTAGGAACTAGTTAGGTTGAAAGATAAATCCTAAAGTAATGCCACAAAGGTTCAAAAGAACTCTCAATATAATATATTCTTCAAAATCTGATTTACAATGGATGACAATCACCCCTATATACTGTAAAGGAAGGAACTAGTCAAAATACAAATAAATGGGAATTATCTTCCCTAGAAACATAGAAGACTTCCCACACTAGAACCAATGTAGTCAACATAGATTAAAACAACCTAAAAGACTACCCACACTTGGACCAATGCAAGTCAACATAGATTAAAACAACAATTAATTATTTATTCTAGAAACTAATTTGGGCCAATTTGGGCTGCTGGAAACTTCTTCTTTTGGGGCTGATTTGGGCCTCATTTCATCTCACTTTGGACTTTAATTTGGGCCTCCAAATAGGTGTAAGACTTGAGGAAAAAAATCTGAATAGGGCTGGAGGTCTTCTGCCATCATAAGCCAATTTTTTTAATTGCTAATTGAAGCCGGTTGATCTTGACATAACATTTCCTTGTCCTTCAATGGAGTTGAGCTTCCATGGCTGCTATCAGTTAATATATTGCTTCCGCGTATCCGTTATTGTATCAAGGTGGCTATGCGTCTATAGC
Source organism: Lycium barbarum (assembly GCF_019175385.1). Taxonomy (NCBI): domain Eukaryota; kingdom Viridiplantae; phylum Streptophyta; class Magnoliopsida; order Solanales; family Solanaceae; genus Lycium; species Lycium barbarum. The sequence continues at coordinate 80,017,114 of NC_083342.1, read as the reverse complement.
GCCTCACCTTTCCCCATATCCCCTGAATACATATACATGTCATATACTTATATAATATACATAGCATGCCTGAGAGCCCAAGAAAAAGCTATGGCTCTATCGGAGTGACGTAAGGTCGGTAGCCTCCGACTATATTATGGATCAATCATGATCGTCATGTCTCACCTTGAAGGGACAATTATTATAAGGTGGGACTATCAATGAAGAATACAGACATGAATAATAACATCAAGAGGAAACATAAAATAGGGTCATAATCTTACAAGAATTCAATCCATATGTTTTTGGAATCTTAAGGAAAAATGTAGTCATCATTCATGAATAAAATCGAGAAGTCAACATTCTCATGTCGTCTTTGAAATCGTAAACTTGGAACCTTTAAACATAAAATCGTTCTTATCATAACATGCTCATTGTAATATGCTCATCATAGTATATACATGAAGACTCTAGAACAACTATACTTTATCGAGGTGACAGAAGGTCGTGAACCCTCGATTCCATTATGAACCTTTATAACCATTCTGCCTCACCTCGAAGGGATTAATGTATGAGGTGAGTATAAGCAAGGAATGACATCATATCACTACTAAACTCATAACATTGATCTTATCTCGTATAATTATTCATGATCTTGGACTCTTAGCCTTTAGGGATGTAGGAGAATCATGAGGATGAAAGAAGAATCATGTCCTAGGATTCATGCCATGGGAGAAAAGGACTAGCCTCACATACCTCTGTCGTTTAACTAAGCTATCGTCCACTGGCTCCCCTTTAGCGTCACGTCGCTACCTTCACGAAGGAATCCGTATTAATGTTAGCTAATCGACTTAAGGGAATACGTCACTATTTCTAGAGAAAATTGAGCAGCATTTCCTTCATTTATACTACCTTTACCATAGTCTATATCAACTCCCCAACGTTCACAATATTACAATCAACAACCATTATGTATATACGTTTATCACATTCCACCGATTCCCTCCAATTTTCCCACATTTATCCTTATAACTCATTATTGTATTTTCGCACATTTAATACTTGCTTCATGATATAAACATCATTTATAACGTATTCATAATCACAACACATCAACATTCATGATTCAATTCCACTATCATTCAATGGTACACTATTCACCCATTCAAGACCCACTTCCCATGTCTTTCTACAATTCAAGCTTCTTAGTCTTCTAATACCTTAAACAACATGATAAAGTCATGAAACTTACCTTGGATGATAGTTGAACAAATCTTGAGTTGAAATGCTTCACTTGCACAAAACCCTAGTTCCACCTTTTATGGAAATTTCTTGACTTAAATGATCCTTGATGTGTTCCTTACACTTGGTTTTGGTGGATTGATGAAGTTGATCTTAATTCTTCACTTGGATTCTTGTATTGAAAGAGTTGGGAAGGTTCTAGAGAGATATTGGGTCGTGGAGAGAGAGAGTGAAATAAATTAAAATGAGCTTGGGTCCTTATTTAAAAGTTGAAATCTGTCCCGACATCATTATACGGACCGTATAAATTTTTACGGTCCGTATAATCGACCGTAAAACTGCTCCAGTGACTTCCCTTTTCTGTGTCAACTTGACGGTTCATTTTACGGGCCGTATAATTTTATACGGTCCGTATAATCTACCGTAAAACCCACCTTTTCTCAACTTCGTTCTGTGACACTTCTACGGTTCATTATACGGCCGTAAAACCATTATACGGTCCGTATAATCCACCAGTTAACTGAATCTTATTTTTGTCACTTCGTTAACTCTCTGATCCTTATGGAACCTTCTTAACAATTGTTCAACACTTCGATACCAATCTAAGGGACGTCATTACTCATCAAAACATCGCACACGCTATGTCCTTTGTTAGCCTCACTGTACGCTAACGGGAAAATTTCCAAGGTGTAACATTCTTCCCCCCTTTTGGAACACTCGTCCTCGAATGTTAAACACACGGGATCCTACAAAAATTTTGCCAGAGTTTCCCCTGTAATCTGGCACTACTAACCTGTCACAACAACCCATAATATCATCGCCTCACAGGGCTACATCACAATATCAACACATCTATGGCCACACACGACCAAAAGCATAAAAATAAAGCATACATACCTTATATCGTCGACGTTTCATCTTGAATCTCTCCCGGGGGTTGGAACAAATGGGGGTACTTGGATCTCATGTTCTCTTCCGCTTCCCAAGTCATTTCTTCCCGATTGTTGTCCTGCCATAGGACTTTGACTGATGCTACCAAACTTGTCTTAAACTACCTCCTTCTTCCGAAGTCTTCGCACTTGCCTATCTAATGTGGTAATGGGTACCTTTTCATAGATCAACTTCCTTTCCCTTTGAGCATCATTTGATTGACATGATCCTAGTGGAAGTTCTAACATATTTGGGAAGTATCAAGTTATAAATGGTAGATCAAATTCATAAGCTACCTTGCCAATAGCATACGATCTCGTAAGACCTAATATACCGGGGACTAAGCTCCCTCTTCATCCCGTGATCTTATCACTTTCATAAGTTTTCATATCCCAGGCTATTGTAGTAAGCGTACAACATATACTTATGTCGTATTCCAAGTGATTGTCCTATTTTCCCTTAACAATAATCCCCACTCAACGTTCCAACTTAGTTTATCATATGTTTCCCTGGCCGGAGTATTATGACTCCATTATCCCTGTTTTACCTCTTACTCTTCATATAAGCACTCACTTGACTCCATTGGCGACGCGTAAATATCTACAAGTTACATAATCTTTGCACGATTCGCATTCACACACATCTATCCATATACATGTATCCTTACCCATGCTCGCATTCATAATCAGACTCATTCTCACATCGTATCTATGGTCATTCACAATGACTTCCCGTCAATGTCTTTGTCTCAAGAACGGGGTAACCCCACAATAATATCCATGTTAATCTCATGAATTATTCTGGGTCTCAGGCCAGCATGCCTTCTTCTTGTGACTACCATCACCCACTATATTTACAACATTCTTCGGTGTCATATCTTCATTTGGGCTAGAAGAGTATTTAATCCTGGAAGCAATTAAATAGAATATGAGGACAGAGAAATGAGAGTTTCCATTATACTGAAAGAGTAAAAAAAATAACCACAACCAATTGAATAGTACTCCTTAAACTGATTCAAGCTCTTCTTCAGCCATGTCACACAATCAGAGCTTTGCAGTTTTATTCCCCATTTCGTGCCACTTAGAACCTTAAGGGACATAACGTCTCACAGATCGGCCCTATACTTCGCTAAAAATTCATCTGGGATTTGTAATTTAGAGGAACGAGGAGGTGGTATAATCTTGAAGAACTGTGGGTCCACCTCCACCTGTCGTCGATGCTTTACCGACTCACGAGCCTTCTTCTTCTTCTCGCTTTTGGGTGTCACCTTGTTCTACTGCCCTTAGTCAATACACTCCCGTAGGGTTCATCATTTCAACTTTCACACTGGTATCCTCTCTATTCGCTTCCCCCCTTTTTGGGTTCACTCGTACTTGTAAATCTCGAATTTACATACTCCTGACTACACTACGTCTTACTCATACCATTCCCCACAATCTATGGCTATAACAATTCATACGTGAAGTCTTAACATACTCACCTTATAGTCTTGTAACCCAGCAATGCACCCGATGTAGCAATCTGAGCAAAAATGTATTTTACTTAGCTCACCCGATAGTTACGGGTCTATATCTGAATCTGCTCCACTTAACAACTTCCTGCCCCATAGGGATGCTTGCATTAGTAGTAGGTTTAGTTATCCATGCCACCCATCTAATGTCACTTGCCCTCTTCTTCGGCGCTCGAAATTTGCTTGCAACGCCATCTTCGTTTCCCTAGGGCTTAGGTCTCTTACGCCGCTAATGCGCCCCGTGCCTCTTTTACTCTGATTTACACTTGGTACCGATTTCATAACCATGTTGTACCACTATCGTTATTAATTATGACTCTGCTCCCTTGATTCATCGTCATAAAGTAAACTCATGACTCATGGTCATCTTTCCTCTTCAACTCTTTACTTCATATACTTCACTCGTTCTAACTTAATATAAGAACTTCATAGGAAATACTTTCTCCTTTGACTACCACACAACTATTTCTTAGTACGCATACTTCGTATATTTCCTTTTTGCTATATTTTCGCCCTTATTCCTTCCTGCTCGACTTACCTCATTTCCTCCCGTCTTATATTCGATCCTCGACTCTTCGTATGAGGAACCATATTCTTAACTTAGTACCGCTTTATCCTTTAGGATGTACCGCCCTTGCCAATCCATCTCTTACTGCCAAAACTGACTCTGTTCGTTCTGAGCATCCCCTTTTCGGGTTGACTTCCCCCTTATTGCTGACTATTACCTCGATCGTTAAGAAATTCCTGTGCCGAACTTGCCCCAACAAGGTCCTTCAAGCTTCCTAATCTACTGCTCCCGGTTCGCTTGCTGGTTTCACTCTTGTATTCATATAAAGCTTAACATGCCCTTAGGCGTCTCCTCGCTATACTTTACATTACAATTCTTGTTACGGGCTCGTTGTACCCAGATCATAATCTACCCTATAGAGTGACACTTCTTGATCTCGTTTGCTTCTGTTTATAACATAGGATAGCCTCATGAAGTCTACATACTCAACTGTTATCCTTTTTAGTCAGTCACATTACATTTACCATATGGATTATTTGCACACGTATTCGCATTAATCGCAAAAGGGTGCTAACAATATTCCTGGAGTAATATCAGGGGAAGAATAAGGATCCGGTCGTTCGACTAATGCCTGGATATGATGCTGGGATCCACTTGGACTGGGCGTTCTTCAGTCTTTACCACTGCTTACTCGCATCTGTGGCCCTGGCCTTGGAGAACGTACCGATGATGAAGAGCCAGTCACCACTACCGTAGTCCGAACCTCACCCTTACCACGTAACAATGGACAATTACGCTTTAAATGGCCTGGCCGAGCACAGGAATAACAAACATCCGTGCCCCAGCGACACGATCCCCGATGTAACTTGCGACACTGAGTACATCGCGGTACCGAAGATCCCTTCTGGCCAGAATCACTCCAAATCCGAGGACTAGAAACTCTGAGACTCTGGGGTGACCTTGACTAAGCAGGTCCATCAAATCCGGGTCTAGGAGACTGCAGAGGAACACCTCTAAACTCATGACCAGCCCCTAAAGAATTAGCTCCCTTTCCCCAACCTCTGTTATCGTAGTCCGCATCCTGCCGCTGAGCCTGATCGGCTACCAACTGAGTCAATAAAAGAATAGCCTGTCTCATCTCTTGGCCCGCGGTACCCTGCGAAGGGACGGGGGGTGCTGGAGCTAAGGCCGAGGCTCCCCTCCGACCCTCAAAAGTGGGCGAAGTATGGAAAAACCGAGGTAGGGCCTTATCCTGGAGTTCGCCCTCCTCCATATCTATAGATGGCTCTCGATCAAGCCCTTCTTTAACCACCATCTTGCCCTTCCGGGCCGCTGCCGCTTTTCCTTTCATCAACTTTACTGATATTATAACGCACCGTTAGGGGAGGAATAATCTTACGACACAGCTCTATCGCAAGATCTATTAAGAAGAACGAAGGTCATCTTTCCTAAATGCCCGGTAGCCTCCTGTTTATAGATGTGGTGCACAACACACCGATAAACAAGACTCTACTAGACACGGCTCGTAGACACTTCCTAGGACGAACTGCTCTGATACCACTTCTGTCACGACCCAGCTGAGGGCCGCGACGGGTACCCGGGGCTAACCACCGAGCACCGCTCGTGCTATCATTTCCTTAACCCATTTAACAATCATTCATCAATTCCTTATTAACTTTTAAAAAAGGATCTGGTTTTCATTACAAGATATAATGCTCTCACACAAGAACATATTTCAATATACTCATACACATACATACTATCCACGTCATGGAACCACATAACCCACATCGAGTATCTACGAGCCTCTATTGGATGACATATACCAATATACACAAAAGGATCAACCGAATAGCACCTCCGGAATAGTGGAGTGCTCCTGTAAATCTGTAGATGGCTCCTACGGATCTGCAGCGTCTCCCTGTCTACCTATGGGCATGAGCACAGCATCTAAAAAGAAAAGGATGTCAGTACGAACATTGTATCAGTATGTAAGGCATACATCAAGAAATAAAGGAGAGAATAAGAAGATAAGGTAAGTGCAAGAAGATACCCAGTAACTGCTTGCCTCTTAAGGCGGATTCATGCATGCATACTGATAAAACATCGTATCATATCTTGCTGCGGAACGTGTAACCCAATCCATATATCATCATATATCAATATAATGTCGTGGAACGTACGGCCCGATCCATCACCCATATATCCCGCGTCTGGACATCCCGCGTCCGGGATGAGATCATAATATGCCAGCTGACCAGGTAGCTATGCGTCTATAGCGCCTCACCTTTCCCCATATCGCCTGAATACATATACATATCATATACTTATATAATATACATAGCATGCCTGAGAGCCCAAGAAAAAGTTATGGCTCTATCGGAGTGACGTAAGGTCGGTAGCCTCTGACTATATAGATCAATCATGATCGTCATGTCTCACCTTGAAGGGACAATTATTATAAGGTGGGACTATCAATGAAGAATACAGACATGAATAATAACATCAAGAGGAAACATAAAATAGGGTCATAATCTTACAGAATTCAATCCATATGTTTTTGGAATCTTAAGGAAAAATGTAGTCATCATTCATGAATAAAATCGAGAAGTCAACATTCTCATGTCGTCTTTGAAATCGTAAACTTGGAACCTTTAAACATAAAATCGTTCTTATCATAACATTCTCATCGTAATATGCTCATCATAGTATATACATGAAGACTCTAGAACAACTATACTTTATCGAGGTGACAGAAGGTCGTGAACCCTCGATTCCATTATGAACCTTTATAACCATTCTGCCTCACCTCGAAGGGATTAATGTATGAGGTGAGTATAAGCAAGGAATGACATCATATCACTACTAAACTCATAACATTGATCTTATCTCGTATAATTATTCATGATCTTGGACTCTTAGCCTTTAGGGATGTAGGAGAATCATGAGGATGAAAGAAGAATCATGTCCTAGGATTCATGCCATGGGAGAAAAGGACTAGCCTCACATACCTCTGTCGTTTAACTAAGCTATCGTCCACTGGCTCCCCTTTAGCGTCACGTCGCTACCTTCACGAAGGAATCCGTATTAACGTTAGCTAATCGACTTAAGGGAATACGTCACTATTTCTAGAGAAAATTGAGCAGCATTTCCTTTATTTATACTACCTTTACCATAGTCTATATCAACTCCTCAACGTTCACAATATTACAATCAACAACCATTATGTATATACGTTTATCACATTCCACCGATTCCCTCCAATTTTCCCACATTTATCCTTATAACTCATTTTTGTGTTTTCGCACATTTAATACTTGCTTCATGATATAAACATCATTTATAACGTATTCATAATCACAACACATCAACATTCATGATTCTATTCCACTATCATTCAATGGTGACACTATTCACCCATTCAAGACCCACTTCTCATGTCTTTCTAAAATTCAAGCTTCTTAGTCTTCTAATACCTTAAACAACATGATAAAGTCATGAAACTTATCTTGGATGATAGTTGAACAAATCTTGAGTTGAAATGCTTCACTTGCACAAAACCCTAGTTCCACCTTTTATGGAAATTTCTTGACTTAAATGATCCTTGATGTGTTCCTTACACTTGGTTTTGGTGGATTGTTGAAGTTGATCTTAATTCTTCACTTGGATTCTTGTATTGAAAGAGTTGGGAAGGTTCTAGAGAGATGTTGGGTCGTGGAGAGAGAGAGTGAAATAAATTAAAATGAGCAAGTCCTTATTTAAAAGTTGAAATCTGTCCCGACATCATTATACGGTCCATTATACGGACCGTATAAATTTTTACGGTCCGTATAATCGACCGTAAAACTGCTCCAGTGACTTCCCTTTTCCGTGTCAACTTGACGGTTCATTTTACGGGCCGTATAATTTTATACGGTCCGTATAATCTACCGTAAAACCCACCTTTTCTCAACTTCGTTCTGTGACACTTCTACGGTTCATTATACGGCCGTAAAACCATTATACGGTCCGTATAATCCACCAGTTAACTGAATCTTATTTTTGTCACTTCGTTAACTCTCCGATCCTTATGGAACCTTCTTAACAATTGTTCAACACTTCGATACCAATCTAAGGGACGTCATTACTCATCAAAACATCGCACACGCTTGTCCTTTGATAGCCTATTCACTGTACGCTAACGGGAAAATTTCCGAGGTGTAACAGTTGAACACGAGTTTCCTTCTTAGTAATGATTCTCGGTTGCAATACTCCCTTGATCCCTCAGGAATATCCTTTCGAGAGATATAAGTATGTCAGTTTCTTGATATGACCCTCCTTTGATACTCGGACTCATCGATCATTTTTCTTTCTCAATAATGGTATTAAGTCTCACATTGTTTGCAAATCTCTCCCACTTCCTTTCTTCCATATGACCATAATAATGATACTGATTCACATCTGTAGAGTCTAGATAAATTCAATCCGAGATGTCCTATCGTAGGTGTCCCTCATTGACTTATTAAAGGCTTCATAGTTTTCGAGAATCTCATAATGCTCTGGTAATCTATTGGAAATTTGCTATAACCACAATGATATAAAAATGAAAGTTCCAAGGCGTAATACTCTTCTGGTAGAACCCCCTTTATTTGATGGTCCCATCGAATTCGTAAGTAATCTAACACACCCGAGGGATATCATAGGAAACTTATATCATATTCAGAATAATTGTCCTATTTGTCCTTAATGATAATTCCAGCTCAGCATTTCGACTCAATTTACCATATATTTTCCCCCAACTGGACCGAAGTATCACAAACACACTATTCTTACTTACTTCTTACTCCCCTTCTTAAGTACCCAATTGGTTTCGTTCTCGACATGTAAATACTTGCAGGTTACATAACCGTTCTTGTGTGATTCATTTATGAACATCTAATCTTATACATAAAATTCCCTTCCTTTGGTTCGTTCTATTTTACGTATGTCATACATACCAAAACTCTTTTGTCTATATGTCGCAACTTATCTCGTCATTCTTTTTTATTTCCTTTATTTGTCCCTTGATTATCACATCTTATATTCTACTATAGAAAGCTTTATGTCCCTTCGTATTTGTCACTTATAAATAGCAATATCATTAACAAACAGCTCTATTGTTAGTTCTTTTGCCTCTATTTCAGTATAGCATCGCTATCCTTTACAATATTCCTTGAGTTATTTGCTCCCAATGTCATGTTGTTCAAGGACTTCATAAGTGATTTTCAATATAGTCTCAGATGGGTCAATCCTTGTTCATTTATTTACTAGCTATTAGACTCATTTCTGCATAACTCTCACCTTTTGTTTTAGAGTCTATATCTATCACATCTTAGGATTCATCGTTTCAACCTCTACACTTGTATTTTCGTTACTCGCTTCCCCCTTAAGGGTCTTACTTATACCATTCTCAAATCCGTTACCTCACTTCCAATCTTGAATTCATACATCCCTTTTCTTAATTCCTTTATTATACTAAATCATATTCATGCCATTTCCCATAATTTATAGTTACGGTAATTCATGTGTGAAGTCTTAACATACTCATCTTGCAGTTTTGTGATCAAGTAATACAACCAACATAGCAATCCAAAGAAGGATGTATTTTACTTAGCTCAACCGTTAATTATGAGTATTGGTTTACATTCGCTCCAATTAACAACTTCTGTCCCATAGGGATACTCAAAATAGTAGTATGTCTAGTTATCTGTACCATCCATGTAATGCCGCTTATCCCATTCTTCGATACTCAGAATTAACATATAGCGTCATCTTTCCCTTTTCTTCCCATCTTAAGTTATTCCTCTCTTTCCTGTGATCGACTTATAGTAACCGTAAATGCATTTTCCTTTAAACCCGCCATCTTTGTTTTCAAGGATCTAAGTCTCATGCGCAACTAATACCCCTTATCCCTCATACTCCTTTACTCTTCTTGTGTTGCACTCAACATTGATTTCAAAACCAATCATAATCATATCGTATTTGTCGTTGATGATAGCCTTGCTTTATCGCTTTGTCGTCGTACGGTAAACTCATAACTCATGGCCACATTTTGCTTTCCAATTTATTCCTTTGTATACTTTACTCATTCTGTCTTGGTATAGAATATTCATAGGAGATGCACCTTCTTTTTCTCATAATACGACTACTTCTTTAGCGTGCATACCTCGAATATTTCCTTTTCTTTTTGTACCCATACTTATTCCTTTACATTCTTTCCTCCTCAATTTATCTTATTACCTCCCGTTTTATAATCAATCCTTCATTCCTCGCGCAAGGAACCCTATTCTTAACTCAGTACCACTTTGTCCTTCAGAATATATTACTTCTATACTATCCATTTTTCGCTTCCAAAACTTATTCTTGTCATTCTGATCATCCCCTCTCATCCTTATTATGCTGATTATTTCCCTAACAATCGTTCTATTTCGTTATTCATCTTCTCATAGTCTTGGTCTTTTACATCCAGCCAAAGATATCACTTGTGATCTCGATTATACAAATCACAAACTGTTACTACCTTGGCATATCATTATTCTCTGATTTCTTTTTCAAGTTGACTTCCTTTTTCCTTTTGCTTGCTATCATTTCTGTCATTGTGAAACCTATATGTTATACTTTCCCCTAACAATGTCTTATAAGCTTTCTTATCTACTGCCCCACGACTCGCTTATTGGTTTCACACTTGTATCCTTATTCATATAGAACATGTCACATCTTTAGTCGTTTCCTATCTATACTGTATTTACTTTGTATTATAGTTCTTGCTAGGTTCTCATTATATCCTGATCATAATCAACTCTATAGAGTGCCACTTCTTGATCTCAATCGCAAGCCTGCTTATAAAATAGAATAAACCTCGTGAAGTAAGCATACTTAAGCTGTTTACTCTTTCTGATCAGCCCTAAGAATACATTTGTTATAACCCTTCGTATCTCGTACCCCTGTCGCAGTCATGCTGTTGCTTTATTTTGCTAATGGACTTGTTGTATTTTACTTGTGCTTATCCATCCAATCAATACTTCAGTATCACACTCTATTGGAGTTACCTTTTCTCTTGTATGTCATGTTCTTGTACTACTAGTCTCCCTAATTTACTCTAATATCTCTCTTTACCATATAAATGTCGATCTTATAATTACCGTTACTATCAATCCAACAACATTTAACTCATCCCTTGTAGTTGTCAACGATACTCCTAACTGAATCCCGTCCTGCCATTACTTTTTACACAACATCTTTTCCCGCTAGGACATATTACAAGCTTATCTCTTATCTTCTTTAAATTCTAGGAAAATTTTTGGCAGATTTTCCTCTATATTTCTTACTATCCAAAACCTGCACGCAGCAAATACCAACAATGCCTCACAGGGCTAATATATACACAACATATCCCAGCCACAAAGGGCTCCGAATTTCCAGTAAAAGTACAAAGATGTCGAAACTTACCTCATCAAGATGTACCTGATCCTTCAGCGATCTGCCCTGTTATACTTTTCTATTTTCCTTTCCTTTTCATTCTTTAGCTTTACATTTCAATCAACCTCAATATTCTTACCTTACCCAACACACATCTGTATTCAATTTCTTTAGTTCACAAACTTATAACTGAACTTATCATCAAGAGATATTTAATCAATTCCTCTGTTGCACTTACACTTACTTACCTCTATGACAACCAATCCATTATCATATAAACACATATTCTGATAACGTAGCCTCAGCGAAGTAACTTACCTCTGTAACTTCCAATGCTATCACTCACTTTTTTTTGTCGATACCGTTCTTCTACTAAAATTAAGGGTTAGTATAAGGAATCTCATTTCCTATAGCTTGGCTCTATCGCACGATCTTAGATATGAAAGAAGAGTAACCATCCTAAATGCCCTGAGGCTGTTTATAAATGTGGCGCGCAACACACCATAAACAAGACTCTAATGGACACGACTTTGCAGACAACCCCAAGGACGAAGTGCTCTGATAGCACTTTGTCACACCCCAATTCCGATAGGGCATGATGGGCACCCAGCTCTTACTTAGAGCTGAGCGAACCCTCTGGCATTTACATAATGAAACTGGACATATAGAAAAATTCCGAAAATATAATAAAGTACTTTCCGTCAAACCATAGAAATTTGCGAACGATACTCAATTAATCAAAAACCAAGTAAGTCAAACTGACATATCGGCCTACATGGTCGCTTTACTCAACACATGACATCTCAACATACTAACCACAGGACACTGTCTGCAAAGTCTCTAAGAGTAAGCACCTGAATCATATGAGTCGGGACAGGGCCCCGACATATCCATACACACATATGATAGCCATAATGACTTGGCACTGCTCCAGGAAGAAAATGGAGTTTGCCAATCCCAGCTGATAGTCAATCATCCTAGCTGAATACTTTTACCTGCAAAATAATCTGGGACTGTGTGGCATGAACACAGCGCCCCCAGGCAAAGGGACGTCAGTACTAACAATGTACTGAGTATGTAAGGCAGCAGTAATCATAAAGAATGAGATGTAAGCCATAATGAAAGTATGAGAAACCACCTGCAATATGAATAGCCCCGAAGACAGAGAATAACCATGTAAGTAGCCCCAAAGGCAATGACTAGAAATGTAAATATATACCACTCCTGACCCTATATTAAGGGTCTCGGTGAAATATAAATATATACCGTACCCGGCCCTCTAGTGAGGGACTCGGTGAAGTAATCATATATATACCGTACCCGGCCCTCTAGTGAGGGACTCTGATACAAGCCGAGTTGCCTCAAAGACATTTCGAGGACCGTCCCGTGGAGTCAAAGTTTGGATAATAGCATGGAGAGGACGGATGGGAGATGGAAAAGCATTAAGTGGCCACCGAGCAGGGAAGGCTATGTTTACGAGAGGCCACATTCGGAAATTCAAGATTTCCATCTCCACAAGACAAGCCAAACAAGGCCCTTGCCTCATTAATGGCATTTATGTAATAATAGGGTCTTCTATTATTTAGTTAGTATAAATAGTTAGTCTTTCATTTCATTTAGGGACTTTTGACATTTGGAAGAAAAGATGAGTGATTTTTGAGAGAGTTGTCTCTAGAGAGAAACTTGTAGAGAGGCCATGGATGGCTCTTGTTGAACCTTTGATTGTGAGAGGATAGGTTGCTTGGGAATTCAATTCCCTTGAGGTCATCCTAAGAGGTTGGTGCTTGTTTATGCTAATTAATTGAGGTCTTTAGGTTTGATACACCTTTAGGTTGCTTTTAATTCCATTTTCTTGTGTCAATCTATCTATCATTTACTTTCCTTGTCATTTTATTGCTTCCGCGTATCCGTTATTGTATCAATTGGTATCAGAGCTTAGTTTAGGTTTGTTCTATCAAATCTAATCTTGGGTTTTGATTCAACAAAAAAAAAAAAAAACGAAAAAAAAAAAAAAACGAATTTTTCTTGTTGATTTTGTTGAATCTAGTGTTAGATTAGAGTTTCTTAGTGTTTCTAGAGTCTAAATCTTCAATTTCGAATCCATTTGGAGTTAGGGTTTGCGTTCCACCATTGTTGAGCTTCAAAGCTTCAAGAACTTGAAAGTGGGTCTTGTTGAAGAAGGTGAAGTTAAAGGTTGAAACCTATTGGGCTTGGTTCTCTACATTAAAGAGAACTTAAATCCGAAATTTGAGCCAATTTGGAGTTGATTTGAGGGTGGTTGAATTTTTGAAGTGTTCTTGTGTTCTTGAAGACCTTCAAATCTTCATAAGGAAGAAGACTCTCCAAAGGGCCATTTGATCCAAAAGTTGTCAAATATTTCTGATTTTTGCGAAAAAAAAATAAAATAAAGTCGCAACAGTTGGCCCATATGCGACACTACATGCGACACATGTGAGTCGCATGTAGCACCTGCGAATCGCGGGTGGTGTCGCATTGAGTGACAGAGAGTTGACCCGTTTGGCTGCATCATCCGCGAGTCGCGGATCACCATCGCAGGTTGCACCTGCGAGTCGCAGGTGATGTCGCACCTAGTGACAGCGAGTTGAGCATTTTGGGTGCGTCATCCGCGAGCCGCAGATCACTATCGCGGGTTGCACCTGCGAGTCGCATGTTATGCACAGGTATCGCAGGTTGCGCATTTCAGGTTTTTCCAACTTAAATTCTCTTTGATTTCATTTCTTAAAACAAAAATTTCTTGATCCTTAGTTGATGGTATTGTGTCCCTAATCCTTTGGTAGGGAACAAAAAAAAAATTCATTATTTCAAATTGATACCTTGGATCAATTGGGGCTTCCCGCTCGTGTTTTCAAGTTATCACCTACCCGGACCCGAAATTTTAGTTATTTTCCCGATTTTTGCATTTCATTTTCTTGTGTCTCTTAACTAGTAGCCATTTAGTAGTTGTTCCTACTTGTGTTTGCTAGTTCTTTTGTCCGCATTTCTTTCGTGCCAATTCTTTCGTGCTTTGCTTCGTTTTTGCTTCGTTGTTAATTTCTTGGCTCAAGTGCGTTTGTTTTAATTGAGTCGTCCTCATTCTTCTTGAGTCTACAAGAATCCATTTCGATCTCGAGTAGTAATTGTGCACCTTGCAAGCAACTGAATCCAATCGAGAATCAACATCGGCCAATCCATTTGAGTGGTAAAAGGCAAGAGTGTGTGAGTTCATTTGAGTGGTGCTAGCCAAGCACAAACGAGTGTAAACACGAGTGTGGTGAGGTTTCTTTACTACTAACGTGTTTGCTAAGTGTTCTTTGCAGGTACTTCTCCATGGATTCCGATTCATGTGGTGGCGATTATGATTGTTATGACGATAATGGTTGTAGTTATGAAGGGGAGGACTATGGGAGCTATCAAGAGTGTGGCGATGAGGAATATGAGGGCTATATGGGAAATGGTGATTATGAGGAAGTTCGAGGAGAGAATTACCATTTTGAAGGAGAATATGAAGAGAGTGGTACTCATGTGTCTCATGAAGAAGATGGGGATAAAGAAGAAACTTGTTATGCTTCACATGATGAAGGTGAAGGTTCTTGTGCTATACATCACGATGATGAAGACGACTCGAGGTATAACTCTCCTTCACACGTATCTTATGGGTCTTATGGGGAAAATCCTTATACAAATAAGAATTGTGGAGGGTATGTCTATGAAGGTAGTGGAAGTGCTAATGTTGATTACGGAAGGACTTCTAGTGGGCATGTGTATGCTTTTTCTTTTAGTACTTCCTATCCGAAGCAAAGAGGCATGAGTGGGAATATGAGTACTAGTTGGAGTCGTCCTATGCAAAAGAAGGTGGTTCCAAAAAGGAGATTCATGGAGACCAAGGTGAACCTTTGTGGTAGAGAGGGAATCCTTGTGCTTGATGATGATTGTTACACCAATTTCATCACCCCTCGTGCGGTTGAAGAGTTAAGGCTACCTTGTGTGAATAGGCGAAATCCTTATTATGACGAGGGAGGGTATTGGGTTGATAAGAGAGTGATGGTATCCATTTCACTTGGCGAGTACCAAGAGGAGGTTTGGTGTGATGTTCTTCCAATGGATAATTGTCATGTATGTTTAGGAGTCCCTTGGTTCCAAAAGTATGGAATCCCACATGAACAAGATTGGCATCGATTTGTAGTGGACAAGAAAGGGAAATTTCTCTTTCCATGCATACTTTCTAGGAAGAGTCCAAGTTTCAAAGTGCGAGATACCCATGTGAAATGGCCTACCTTGGCTAAGGAAGCTAGTGGAGAAGAATATGAGAAATGGGAGTCCATAATAGATGAAATCTTCGCTAGCTACAACTACTCACAAGAAATGCAGATGGACTTAGCCGTTCAAACTTTTGACTCAAAGCTTGTCAAATATTGGGAGTATGTGAAATGTTGTGGGAGACAAGTGGGGAGTCCCATCAAGACTTGGGAGGACATTAAAAGGATATTGAGAAGCCAATATCCCAAGTCACATGTGAGAAGAAATGAATCTTTGAGGGGTACCTCTTTCGAGAGAACCCCATTCTTGAAGGCAAGGACGGCGGCCACAACCATTCTTTCCATTGGTCAAAGGAGCTTGCATGAACACCAAGGTAAGATCACTTATCCTTATACTCCTACATCTTTGTGTGATTTTAATGTCAAGACCAGCATGAAAGTTAGTTTACCTTGCGTTAAGCCTAATGCTTCTTTGCCTTGTATTAATAATGCCATTGTTGAAAGTGTCCCCACACTAGTTGATCCTATTGATGACCGAATTGTTCCTTCTTGTAAGGTCGATTTGTGTCCACCTAGTGTTGACACTGGTGCTTTGAATGATAGTGCATTATCGAATGAAGGTGCTCAAACACTAGTTGATCCTTTAGATGACAAAATTGATTCTTCTTGCAAGATCGATTTGTGTCCACCTAGTGTTGACACTTGTGAATTGATTGGTAGTACAATGTCATGTGGTCATCATGTTAGTAATCCTTGCGAGTTTGACATACTACCAACTAGTGTTGATCAACTTGCTTCTAATGATAATTCACTACTTGAGGATCCTTGTGATGTGTTTAATGTACCTCTAGTTAGTGATAATGTTGATATAGTTGGTCAATTGAAAGAATGTGACATCTCACCCTTATTTGTTTCATGTCAAAATGGGTCTCTTGATCGTACTCTAGTGTCATGTGATAAGACTCCAAGTCGTAGTGGTGATGTGTGTCATGTAGATAGTCATGTGAGCAAAAATACATTGAAAGATAACATTGGTCCTTTTGAGAGTGAAATGACATGCTTTGACTCCTCATTGTTCATTGATTACTCTCTTGTAAAGGATAATGTTTTATTTGAGGATGACATGACTAGTGAGAGTGATGAAGCTAGTGGGGTGTTTGGTAATGCTGAACGTTTAGTTTCCTTTGGAGGCTATAATGTGATATGTAACCCACTATGGGATGAAGACACGCTTTCCTATGATGGAGATCTTCCTTTGAGGAATTGTGATCCATTTGTGGAGAAGGAGAGTGTTACAAAGGAAGGTAATTCTTGTCTAGAAATTGCAAATTCTTCCTTTCATGTTCAACTTCATAGTAACCCCTTGGATAATCTTGTCCTTGAACCGTATGGTGAGGTTACATTGGGGAGTGATATTGATGAGGAAGTCATTTTACGTGATACCTTTCTTTATTACTTGTTTGCATATGATGACATTCTTGAGCAAATAGGGTGTGCATCTTATGTGGGAGAAGGCTCTTATGATCTAGTCGATTGTGTTCTTGACCACACTAGATGGATGTTCGTTCCCTTTGATCCGGGCGACACCTTGTGTGATTTGAGAGCACTATCTTGGGGGAGTCTTTGTTTGAAAAAGGAAGGTGATTCTTGTTGCCTTTCCCATGATATGTGGGTATCTTTTCCTTTTGACCCCGGTGAAATCTTCACTTTGTGTGAATGGTATCTTTTTACAATTGAGGATTATTTGTGTTTTATGCCAACTTGGTTTCTTGAAATCATTGGTTCTCTGAGAATATCCTCATTTCCTGATCTTTGGGATAGCCAAGTTCTTAGTACTCTGCTTAAGAGCTTATTTTGCTTGAAAATGGTTGATACTTGGCTATATCAAAAATTTGTGCTTACTTGGCATGGTGGTAGGTTGGTCCACCTTAACACTAACCCTCATCCTTTGAGGACTTGGTTTTTGTTTGTCTCCTTTATGGTTTTGCAAGGTATAGATTCGAGGACGAATCCTTTTCAAGAAGGGGAGAATGATACAAGCCGAGTTGCCTCAAAGACATTTCGAGGACCGTCCCGTGGAGTCAAAGTTTGGATAATAGCATGGAGAGGACGGATGGGAGATGGAAGAGCATTAAGTGGCCACCGAGCAGGGAAGGCTATGTTTACGAGAGGCCACATTCGGAAATTCAAGATTTCCATCTCCACAAGACAAGCCAAACAAGGCCCTTGCCTCATTAATGGCATTTATGTAATAATAGGGTCTTCTATTATTTAGTTAGTATAAATAGTTAGTCTTTCATTTCATTTAGGGACTTTTGACATTTGGAAGAAAAGATGAGTGATTTTTGAGAGAGTTGTCTCTAGAGAGAGAAACTTGTAGAGAGGCCATGGATGGCTCTTGTTGAACCTTTGATTGTGAGAGGATTGGTTGCTTGGGAATTCAATTCCCTTGAGGTCATCCTAAGAGGTTGGTGCTTGTTTATGCTAATTAATTGAGGTCTTTAGGTTTGATACACCTTTAGGTTGCTTTTAATTCCATTTTCTTGTGTCAATCTATCTATCATTTACTTTCCTTGTCATTTTATTGCTTCCGCGTATCCGTTATTGTATCAGACTCGGTGAAGTAATCATATATATACCGTACCCGGCCCTCTAGTGAGGGACTAGGTGAACAATGCAAAGAAACTGTGCACGAATACATACCCGGCCCGGGACTCGGTGAAATGATGTAATGACGCTATGCACGATTAGAATATCATGAGCAACCATATGCAAACTAAACCATCATCTGAGACTCAATAGAATAATCAGAATGAACCAACACTTGAGAATCAAAGACAACTGTCATGTCAAGTACCGCTGAGAACTAGAATTCATTGGAATTATGTACGTTCATCGTCCGCTCGTTTTATGTAATTCATGCCAAAAAAAAGAAGGGATATCTTTACATATATATAGAAGCAAATGAATGCAAGTGAGACTCATAAGATTATTTCTGAAACTCTTTGAATAACCTGGAAGCATTATACCCTCGAATGTCACTATAGACTATAATATCAAAATAGGACTTCAGGAATCATAGACACGTATCAGGACATAATGAAATAGCTTATGGAAATCAAGAACATTAGCCATTCTAGTATTTAAGAATAGAAGCTTCTTTGGAGTTTATACGTTCGTCGTCCGTTTGTTCCATATAGACCATGCCAAAAGAAAAAAAGGGAATAGCCTTAACATATTGTCGCTTCTCAAGTTAACCATAACTTAGGTCTCGGGCTTCACCAATCTACAAACAATACCAAATATGCCAATAATCAAATTAGGATACTCTTCCAAACCAATCCTTAATTACTTAGAAATCTAACGATATTCGGGTAGCATCTTCCTTAAAAACTTAATAATCTTCATGATTCCAATTTAGCCAAAATATCAATCACAATACCAATAACAATATCAACAAATACATATCCAATTAGAATCAAATCCATTTTTAGATCACCTCCAAAACAGCCCAATATACATTCATATACCGATGCTTGTATACACTTCTTTATTTTCGTATATACATAGTATAACAACAAACACAACAACAACAACTACAGCCAATCCCACGATATTCCAGCCCATAAAACAGTTCATAACAACCACCAAACAGTCCACATGATAACAACAACAATTTATCCGATTTCCGATATAGTTTTCGTAATTATTTCATCTAGCAACACAGATACGACTCGGCTAACTCAAATACATCTAGGAGAGACGATTTCTTACCTTATATGTCAAGATTTAATCTTCTTCTACCTTACTTCATCGTGAAGAAACCTCTAATTTGAAATCCGGAGAGCAATCGATGGTAGAATCACGCAACTGATGTGGACATAAACTCCGAGTCACCCCTTGTAGTATTATTGCGTAGAATCTTAGTATATCTCTTGAGAAGAATTTTATTGTAACACCTCGTATCTTAGAACTCATGTTAGACTCGTAACGTTAGAGTTTTAGAGAAAAAATTGAAAGTTTGTACGTATTACGAAAGTGGTTGACCAGCCTACTTCGGGCAGCGATAACTCCTTGATTAGTTGGGAATTTGGGAAAGTACCCTCAATGAAACAGTACATATAAATACCTTTCTAACGATATAAGGACCAAGCCAATCAGAGATCGGAGCAAGGAGATATGATCGTCTCAATATGGCTAATAGTAAGGAGGCCCCTTTTTGGGCGGCTATCATGCATGGTTTGTCTTTTCCTTAAAAAAAACGATTCTCTTCCATGAACGTAGAAAATAGAACTTATATTATGTCGTATCTTACCATATCATTTTCTATCGTGCCCTACCATATCTTATCGTGGTATATTAGGTCGTGTCCTATCATGTCTTATTATAGCGTATTGTATCATGTAATATCATATCTTATTACAGCATGTCGTATCGTGTTATATCATGTCCATGTCATAGCATAGTGTGTCATAGTGTATCACGTCATAGCATAGATTGTCGTATCATAGCATAGCTTATCATATCATAGCATAGCTTGTCATATCATAGCATAGCTTGTCATATCATAGCATGGCTTGTCATATCATAGCATATCATGTCATAGCATAGCTTGCCATAGCATATCTTATCATAGCATAGCGTATCATAGCGTATCATATCGTAGCATAGCATGTCATAGCATATCGTATCATAGCATGTCTGGTCATGACATGGTAGGTCATATCATAGCGCCGAGCAATGTCGGCTCACCCACATAGCGCCGATATACACCGGCTCACCCATATATCCCGAGTCCGGGCACCCCGCGTCTGGGATGATAAGCCAGCTGATCAGGTGGCAATGAAACATGTTTCCCTTCCCATTCCCCCATATATCCCTTCCCCCCATCCCAGGGTCATATACATATCTTATATACATATGCATGTCGTTATATTCATTTACATAGCTTGTATACATATACATGTTTTATATACATATTCATATCTTATATACATATACCTGTTTTATATACATATTCATATAAGCATACAAGGGAGCCCAAAGAAAAATCATGTAGCCATCGGAGGGACGTAAGGTCGGTGACCTCCGATTACACTATGGAATACTCGTGATCGCTTCGTCTCGCCTTGAAGGGACGAGTATTTTAAGGTGAGACTATCAACGGAGAATAATATTAAAGTAAACGTAGAATGAAATCAGGGGCATCATAGATGTCAGTTCATAGGCTTTGAAACCCTTAGAAAATAATGTCATAGCTAAGGAATATAAATAAGATTCAAAAATTAGTTTATCACTTTCATATTCACATAGAATACTTAGCTTAGGAATCTTAGTCATAGAATCGTTCCGGTAGTACTTATCATAGGCATATCCCCTCGTCTAGCATCATTGTTATCATTATCATCATGGAAGTCTCCTCGTTAGAGTAGTTATAGTACTTATCATTTGGTAACGAAATCGGGATCAAAGGATTCCCTTGGATTCAACTTCTAGTAAGTCCGACAAGACTATAAGGAAAATTCGAGAGTAACGGGCCCACCTCGGGCCGGATGAGGTAGCGTATACTATTTTCATAAGTTACATGTCATGGCGTTACTTTTAAGGGTATTAGGGTAATCGGGTCCCATTTATACAAGTTCTAGGGGTTTAGGAGGTCCTTTCAACATTTGCACACTTTCTAGTTCAATTCTACTGAAGGAAAAAAAGGAAACTTTAGGTGCGGATTCCGGGGGATAGGGTTGCCCCCGAGGCTCGTACCCAACTTATTACAGCTAAGACATGCCATAGAAGGAAGGGTGAAGCCTTACATACCTCTTTCCGCTTCTTTTGCTAATCCGAATTCAAGCTGCAAATCCGCCAAAATCTGCGATTTGGTCACATTTACCCAAACTTTCATTAGGGTACTTAGAGTTAGAATCTTAAGGAAACACTTGGCTACCGAAATTTCGGCAGCATTTCCTCTGTAAATACACCATCCTCAACATTTACCTAGCAAGTTTTCAATCAACAACAACCCGGGAATTCAAACCCGGCCAAACTATTAACATAACTCAACCACACTAACAATTTCCATATTCAATCCAAGATACATTATAACAACTTAATCAATTTACTACTTCTTTCAAAACCTTCCAACTCCAATGAAAACAATAACAACCTTATAATATATATTTTCCAACAACACCATACTAATATCATTATCTTCCATACATGTAAGAACATAATATTCAATTTACATAATCTTCCAAGACAAGCCTCCAACTACTAATACTTCACTAAGCTCATTAGGCTTTTGTTTGCAATATAAAATCCACAACACAACAACCAACATACTAAATAAAACTTGCTCACCATTCATGATTCACCAAATATACACGGCTATACATGTGATATACAACTCACCGCCACACAACTATATTCTTGCTATTCATGAATTTCACTCACTTTTGCACACTACAACATGCAAAAATATCCATAACATGTAAAGAATAAGTTCTTACCTTCTTCCTTGATCTTTCACTTAGCTAAGTCTTGCAACTTGCTAGAATATGAATTTTTCTTGCTCCAAAGACCACTCCACCTTGCTAGGAATCCTTTAATTGGTAGAAAATAATTTTTGAAGAAATTTTTGTCAATTTTATTGTCAATATTTGCACTTGGCCGAAATGGCCTTGGATATTTCTCATTCTTTCCTTTTTCTCAAGTGTTCTTGAAGTTTCTAAATGAGATATGACTCATTAATTGATCCTTTATATTAATTATCACATGGATAATTAATAAAATCATGGGCTTGGGCCACGTTGGCCGGCCATCCCTCACAAATTTGGGCCTTTTTTTTTTTTTGATTTTTTTTTGGGCCAACTCGGTTGATCCCGAGTTGGGCCTAGCCCACTGACCTTTCGACCTTAAAACGTCCATATCTCCTTGTACCGATGTCATCTGGGAACCCACGACCTATGGTTGGAAAGCTAATTCAATTATCTACAACTTCTATTTCTTGGTATTGTTCCAAATTCTAAACTTATAATACCGTGTTTGCCCCTAAAAGTCAGATCACCCGAAAACGTTTTCTTAAAAATATTCGTTTGGAGGACTTCCACTTTGATTTGGCCCAAGGGTCCTTCTTGAGTTGTGTTTAACTTCACATATGTGATTCATATGACTTGTCACATGTTCCAAAAAAATCTTAACGTGTGGGCCCCACCTCAGCTTACAAATAATCCGACGTTTTAAAATTACGGGATATAACATCCTCCCCCCCTTTAGAACATTCGTCCACGAATGTTAAACTAGCCTTATCGGGACTTATGAGCATTTTTGGGGGAGTTCCTTTTATGGTTACCACATATAATTCTCCCCGCCACCAGTGTGAATTTAGAAACCCCGGTAAAAGATAGTTATATGTATGGATAGGAGTAAATAGCGAAGATTTAAGCAGAGGCAATATGGTAGTTGTATGGTTAGGAAAGTGAAGATAAGAGCGGGACCCGCCGTGAGGACGTTTTGGGAGCTGTTGGAACCCCGGCTTACTTTAAATAATCTGACAAAGGCCGTATGGGGCAGTCGGTAAAATTACACCAGCGTTCACGTATTAAAATGCACCAGAGTTTCAAGGTTAAGCGTGCTAGGGTGAGAGTAATCTCAGGATGGGTGACCCCTTGGGAAATATGCTGAAAATTTCATAAATGTGGGAACAAGAGACGAATGTGAAATTAGGTAGCCTAAAGTAAATTAGAGTGTGTGAAGTGGTGAGAAACCCTATAGAAGTCGGGTAGGTTGAGACGGAACAATAATAGGAAGGAATTGAAGAGGAGACGAAGAAGAAATAACCCACCTATTTCTTATACCTACAGGTACTCAAAGTTCCTCATTAGGGGCCGTGACGAGTACCCGATACTTGTACCGAGCACCCCTTATCTATCATTTTGCCTTTACCTCTTAGCAAGTCGTATGAACAGTGCCATATATTTTTTTTGAACATTAACATTAGCAGCGTCATTATGAACATAAACTAGTAAACTTCGTTATCACTTTATACAACAACATTAAAATTCCAACACACCATATATCTAACTGTACTTGACTGACTGGGCATATCTGTCTACGAGCCTCTAGACATAGTACACTTATACATAGAAAGGGCCGAGTACTGCCGTGCCCGAATATACATACACAAAATAGTACCGCGGAAGTGAGGCTCCGGAACAACTGGAGCGCTGTCAAGGGCGGCTGGTAGAGCTTCTAAGGATCAAATCCACCTGTCTGCTGACCTGCGCGGCATGAAACGCATCGTCCACAAGAAGGGACGTCAGTACGAATAGTGTACCGAGTATGTAAGGCATGGAAGATAATACAAGCAGTAACATAGAGTATGATTAATAATATCATGGAGTCATAGGACATATAATGAGACAAGAAAGTAACATGTACATAGGAGGCCCCTTTTTGGGCGGCTATCATGCATGGTTTGTCTTTTCCTTAAAAAAAACGATTCTCTTCCATGAACGTAGAAAATAGAACTTATATTATGTCGTATCTTACCGTATCATTTTCTATCGTGCCCTACCATATCTTATCGTGGTATATTAGGTCGTGTCCTATCATGTCTTATTATAGCGTATTGTATCATGTAATATCATATCTTATTACAGCATGTCGTATCGTGTTATATCATGTCCATGTCATAGCATAGCGTGTCATAGTGTATCACGTCATAGCATAGATTGTCGTATCATAGCATAGCTTATCATATCATAGCATAGCTTGTCATATCATAGCATAGCTTGTCATATCATAGCATATCATGTCATAGCATAGCTTGCCATAGCATATCTTATCATAGCATAGCGTATCATAGCGTATCATATCGTAGCATAGCATGTCATAGCATATCGTATCATAGCATGTCTGGTCATGACATGGTAGGTCATATCATAGCGCCGAGCAATGTCGGCTCACCCACATAGCGCCGATATACACCGGCTCACCCATATATCCCGCGTCCGGGCACCCCGCGTCCGGGATGATAAGCCAGCTGATCAGGTGGCAATGAAACATGTTTCCCTTCCCATTCCCCCATATATCCCTTCCCCCCATCCCAGGGTCATATACATATCTTATATACATATACATGTCGTTATATTCATATACATAGCTTGTATACATATACATGTTTTATATACATATTCATATCTTATATACATATACCTGTTTTATATACATATTCATATAAGCATGCAAGGGAGCCCAAAGAAAAATCATGTAGCCATCGGAGTGACGTAAGGTCGGTGACCTCCGATTACACTATGGAATACTCGTGATCGCTTCGTCTCGCCTTGAAGGGACGAGTATTTTAAGGTGAGACTATCAACGGAGAATAATATTAAAGTAAACGTAGAATGAAATCGGGGGCATCATAGATGTCAGTTCATAGGCTTTGAAACCCTTAGAAAATAATGTCATAGCTAAGGAATATAAATAAGATTCAAAAATTAGTTTATCACTTTCATATTCACATAGAATACTTAGCTTAGGAATCTTAGTCATAGAATCGTTCCGGTAGTACTTATCATAGGCATATCCCCTCGTCTAGCATCATTGTTATCATTATCATCATGGAAGTCTCCTCGTTAGAGTAGTTATAGTACTTATCATTTGGTAACGAAATCGGGATCAAAGGATTCCCTTGGATTCAACTTCTAGTAAGTCCGACAAGACTATAAGGAAAATTCGAGAGTAACGGGCCCACCTCGGGCCGGATGAGGTAGCGTATACTATTTACATAAGTTACATGTCATGGCGTTACTTGTAAGGGTATTAGGGTAATCGGGTCCCATTTATACAAGTTCTAGGGGTTTAGGAGGTCCTTTCAACATTTGCACACTTTCTAGTTCAATTCTACTGAAGGAAAAAGAGGAAACTTTAGGTGCGGATTCCGGGGGATAGGGTTGCCCCCGAGGCTCGTACCCAACTTATTACAGCTAAGACATGTCATAGAAGGAAGGGTGAAGCCTTACATACCTCTTTCTGCTTCTTTTGCTATTCCGAATTCAAGCTGCAAATCCGCCAAAATCTGCGATTTGGTCACATTTACCCAAACTTTCATTAGGGTACTTAGAGTTAGAATCTTAAGGAAACACTTGGCTACCGAAATTTCGGCAGCATTTCCTCTGTAAATACACCATCCTCAACATTTACCTAGCAAGTTTTCAATCAACAACAACCCGGGAATTCAAACCCGGCCAAACTATTAACATAACTCAACCACACTAACAATTTCCATATTCAATCCAAGATACATTATAACAACTTAATCAATTTACTACTTCTTTCAAAACCTTCCAACTCCAATGAAAACAATAACAACCTTATAATATATATTTTCCAACAACACCATACTAATATCATTATCTTCCATACATGTAAGAACATAATATTCAATTTACATAATCTTCCAAGACAAGCCTCCAACTACTAATACTTCACTAAGCTCATTAGGCTTTGTTTGCAATATAAAATCCACAACACAACAACCAACATACTAAATAAAACTTGCTCACCATTCATGATTCACCAAATATACACGGCTATACATGTGATATACAACTCACCGCCACACAACTATATTCTTGCTATTCATGAATTTCACTCACGTTTGCACACTACAACATGCAAAAATATCCATAACATGTAAAGAATAAGTTCTTACCTTCTTCCTTGATCTTTCACTTAGCTAAGTCTTGCAACTTGCTAGAATATGAATTTTTCTTGCTCCAAAGACCACTCCACCTTGCTAGGAATCCTTTAATTGGTAGAAAATAATTTTTGAAGAAATTTTTGTCAATTTTCTTGTCAATTTTTGCACTTGGCCGAAATGGCCTTGGATATTTCTCATTCTTTCCTTTTTCTCAAGTGTTCTTGAAGTTTCTAAATGAGATATGACTCATTAATTGATCCTTTATATTAATTATCACATGGATAATTAATAAAATCTTGGGCTTGGGCCATGTTGGCCGGCCATCCCTCACAAATTTGGGCCTTATTTTTTTTTTTTGATTTTGTTTTGGGCCAACTCGGTTGATCCCGAGTTGGGCCTAGCCCACTGACCTTTCGACCTTAAAACGTCCATATCTCCTTGTACCGATGTCACCTGGGAACCCACGACCTATGGTTGGAAAGCTAATTCAATTATCTACAACTTCTATTTCTTGGTATTGTTCCAAATTCTAAACTTATAATACCGTTTTTGCCCCTAAAAGTCAGATCACCCGAAAACGTTTTCTTAAAAATATTCGTTTGGAGGACTTCCACTTTGATTTGGCCCAAGGGTCCTTCTTGAGTTGTGTTTAACTTCACATATGTGATTCATATGACTTGTCACATGTTCCAAAAAAATCTTAACGTGTGGACCCCACCTCAGCTTACAAATAATCCGACGTTTTAAAATTACGGGATATAACATCCTCCCCCCCTTTAGAACATTCGTCCACGAATGTTAAACTAGCCTTATCGGGACTTATGAGCATTTTTGGGGGAGTTCCTTTTATGGTTACCACATATAATTCTCCCCGCCACCAGTGTGAATTTAGAAACCCCGGTAAAAGATAGTTATATGTATGGATAGGAGTAAATAGCGAAGATTTAAGCAGAGGCAATATGGTAGTTGTATGGTTAGGAAAGTGAAGATAAGAGCGGGACCCGCCGTGAGGACGTTTTGGGAGCTGTTGGAACCCCGACTTACTTTAAATAATCTGACAAAGGCCGTATGGGGCAGTCGGTAAAATTACACCAGCGTTCACGTATTAAAATGCACCAGAGTTTCAAGGTTAAGCGTGCTAGGGTGAGAGTAATCTCAGGATGGGTGACCCCTTGGGAAATATGCTGAAAATTTCATAAATGTGGGAACAAGAGACGAATGTGAAATTAGGTAGCCTAAAGTAAATTAGAGTGTGTGAAGTGGTGAGAAACCCTATAGAAGTCGGGTAGGTTGAGACGGAACAATAATAGGAAGGAATTGAAGAGGAGACGAAGAAGAAATAACCCA
This sequence comes from Lycium barbarum, assembly GCF_019175385.1. Lineage (NCBI taxonomy): Eukaryota > Viridiplantae > Streptophyta > Magnoliopsida > Solanales > Solanaceae > Lycium > Lycium barbarum. Next base: position 79,989,206 of record NC_083342.1, on the reverse strand, counting down.
CCTATTTCTTATACCTACAGGTACTCAAAGTTCCTCATTAGGGGCCGTGACGAGTACCCGATACTTGTACCGAGCACCCCTTATCTATCATTTTGCCTTTACCTCTTAGCAAGTCGTATGAACAGTGCCATATATTTTTTTTGAACATTAACATTAGCAGCGTCATTATGAACATAAACTAGTAAACTTCGTTATCACTTTATACAACAACATTAAAATGCCAACACACCATATATCTAACTGTACTTGACTGACTGGGCATATCTTTCTACGAGCCTCTAGACATAGTACACTTATACATAGAAAGGGCCGAGTACTGCCGTGCCCGAATATACATACACAAAATAGTACCGCGGAAGTGAGGCTCCGGAACAACTGGAGCGCTGTCAAGGGCGGCTGGTAGAGCTTCTAAGGATCAAATCCACCTGTCTGCTGACCTGCGCGGCATGAAACGCATCGTCCACAAGAAGGGACGTCAGTACGAATAGTGTACCGAGTATGTAAGGCATGGAAGATAATACAAGCAGTAACATAGAGTATGATTAATAATATCATGGAGTCATAGGACATATAATGAGACAATAAAGTAACATGTACATTGGAGGCCCCTTTTTGGGCGGCTATCATGCATGGTTTGTCTTTTCCTTAAAAAAAACGATTCTCTTCCATGAACGTAGAAAATAGAACTTATATTATGTCGTATCTTACCGTATCATTTTCTATCGTGCCCTACCATATCTTATCGTGGTATATTAGGTCGTGTCCTATCATGTCTTATTGTAGCGTATTGTATCATGTAATATCATATCTTATTACAGCATGTCGTATCGTGTTATATCATGTCCATCAAACTCTGTCATATCTAACTCTATCAGATCTGCCACGGTACGATTCCTATATACTTGTTTAGCTATAACAGAATCTCCTACCGGTGTAGCCACCTCAAATGGTTCTATCACTTCGGGTTTTATCCTGATTCTACTAGAAACAAAGGGGGAAACATACGATAAGGTGGAGCCTGGGTCTATCAATGCATATACATCCCGAGAGAAAATCGATAGTATACCTGTAACCACATTTGGGGACGCCTCCTGATCCTGTCTACTAGCCAAAGCATATATGCGGTTCGAAGGACCGCTAGAACTAGAAGCTCCACCACGACCCCTACCACGGCCTGCTGGTGTCTGAATACCCTGCCCCATAGGACACATAGCCACAAAAGAAGATGAACCAGCAACTGACCCAGTAGGCTGAGCTGCACCACCTGGACTACCCCCGAATGGACATTCTCTCATAATATGGCCTTGACGGCCGCAAGTAAAGCAAGCACCTGTAGCAAAACGACATTCCCCAAAATGGGGCCTACCACAACGAAAACACCGAGGCAAAGGTGGCCTCGACTGGCGCGAACCCCTGTTCATCTATGAACCTGAAACCCTGGAGCTCTGACCGGCTCCTGAATACCCTGTGCTATCGAACCTCCTACCTGTGGACTATGGGGGTGCACTCCGGGCTGGCTGAGAAGGATATCTGCTGAGGCTGCCCGCCTCGAAACTCACCAGAATAACTAGCCGATCTAGCTCTCTTATGCTGGCCTCTGTCATGATCTCTATCGGGCTGACGCCCTCTGTGTCGATCCTCTACCCCCTGTACATATGCCTGTACCCGAGCAATATCCATACCTGGCTGAGAAGCCATTACCATACAGCTATCAATCAAATAACGATCCAGCCCCATCACATAACGATGCACTCTATCAGACATATCAGCTACAATAGTGGGCGCACGTCTCACCAACGAATCAAACTCAAGACTATAATCTCGAACACTCCTGCCATTCTGCATCAAATGTAAGAATCTATCAACTCTAGCTCGTCTCATCTCCGGAGGTAGAAAGTGGCCATGGAAGGCCTCCACAAACTCATCCCATACCGCTGGAGGAGCACCCTCGCCCCTACAGTCCACAGGTAGGAAAACAATCACTTACAATCAAGGCTCAAGAAGTTTTTGAGAAATGAATTGAGATGAAATAAAAATTTGGAATTGAAAATGTACCTCAAATTTACGGATTGGGTTGTGGACTTTATACGGTCCGTATATAATTCACGGACCGTAAAAAGGTGTCCGTAGAATAGGGACAGAAACTCAAAAATTTGGTACTAAATTTACGGACCAAAATCTACGGGTCGTAAAAATTTTACAGTCCGTATTTTCCTACCGTAAATCACTTACAGAATGTAACTCCTGTACCTCCAATTTTACAGACCAAATTATACGGACCGTAAAATTTATACGGTCCGTATGTGGGACCGTATAGTGGCTTCAGTGATTTCGTGTTGACTCGTGCTCCTCGAAATTTGGGTCGAATTTTCTTGGATCTGATGACGTCTTGGGCCCCACACAACCTAGGACTTGCCCTTTTTGGCCCAACAAACAACTTTCCACTTTTCCTTGGAAAAACCTTTGGATCAAACCTCTCCTTTGGTCTTCTTCTCCAATATGAAGATATGAATGTTCTTAAGAACACCAAGAACACCCAAATGCAATCTAGGACCAAATCAACTCGTTTTTGCTCCAAATTTCAGATCTAAGCTCCTTATCACTTAGAGAACAAAGCCCAATATTCAATTTGCCTCAATTGCTTCTCAATTACTAAACCCACTTTTGAGTTCTTCAAGCTTTGATGAAGCTTCAATGGTGAAAATTTCAAAACCCACCCAAACAACTTCAAACTTCGGATTTAGATGTCTTCCACCTCAATAAACTCAAATCTAACTTCAAAAACCACAAAATCAAACCACAAAAAAATTACGATTTTTTTTTTATTTTCAGTTTTTTTTTTTTTTGGGATTTTCGAATTTGAGCCTAGGATTAGAAATTGTATGAACAATCTCTAGCCTATGCTCTGATACCAAATGATAAAATTCAACCTAAGGAAACTCTAAGAAGTAAACATAAATAAAGAAAAAAAAAAGATAGATGACGAATTGAAGATTAAGGAGAATAGAGGATAGATACTTGATCCAATTAGTAATGAGTCCTATAGGCAAATCTAAGTATATCAAACTTAAACCCTCCTATTGTGAATTCAACCAAAAGAACCAAAGTAATTTGAATCAAGTAGAAGACTCAATTGAAAACCACAAATGAGCAATCTAGATGAATTCAATGGATAAGCAAATTCACTTTGCAACAATGAAATCACACTTAGTGTAGTAACGTAACAATCTATCTATTAACTAAAATCTCTCAATATTTGAGTTCTCACAATATCAAAGTTAAGTCTTCCAAATGGATGACAAAAACTATTTATACTAATGCCTATTACACCAAAAGGCCCTAAAGTGGCTCTTTTGCAAAAATACCCACATGGGTCTTCAATTGCATCCAAAGCCTCATAACTTGCAATTATGACCTCCAATTGTCATTCTAACCTCATAGCTTGCAAGTATGACCCCCAATTGCAATCTTAGCCCCATAGTTGCACTTTTAGCCATTTTGCGCTTCTAGCCACTTTGCGACTCTTCCAATGCCAACTCCCAAACGTTGTAAATCCGCGAAGTCTTCTCTCCCATCTCCCCCAAGGCATCCCTTTTCATGAACAAGGCTTGCAACTCTCGAAGTTCTCTTGCTTGACTTCTTGTGAAAGGCCTTGTGCTTGTTGGGTTCATATCATCATATGTGTGTATGGGCATGTCGGGGCCCTGTCCCGACTCATGTGGTTCAGGTGTTTACTCTTAGAGACTTTGCAGACAGTGTCTTGTGGTTAGTATGTTGAGATGTCATGTGTTTAGTAAAGCGACCACGTAGGCCGATATGTCAGTTTGACTTGCTCGGTTTTTGATTAATTGAGTATCGTTCGCAAATTTCTATGGTTTGACGGAAAGTACTTTATTATATTTTCAAATTTTTTTCTATATGTTTAGTTTCATTATGTGAATGCCAGAGAGTTCGCTCAGCTCTAAGTAAGAGCTGGGTGCCCATCATGCCCTATCGGAATTGGGGTGTGACAATCATAATCAAATGATTCATCACTACTATAATCCTCACAAATGTTATTACCTTCACTCGAATCACAAATCTGATGTGACTCATCATAGGTTTGGCTATTTGACTCATCATAGCCACCATACTCTTCACAAGAATCATTGTATGCCCTTCTATCATCTTCTGCATCTGATTCCCACTCTTCTTCACTAGAATAATCCATCCCTTCACTCCAAATGCTTTCAGAATCTGTAGAAAACATGCTTTAAAAAAAAGAAAATAGTTAGTAGTAAAATGATCTCACATACACTCCCTTACGTGTATCACTCAAGTTGTGGCTCTCAACACTCGTATTTCACACTATTAGGATTTTACCCTCAAATAATCTCACCACTCTTGCCTTTTACCACTCAAGGGTTGCGCCTCGAAGTTCTTCAGTAAACCAACAACTCAAACACTTCAAAGGAAGTTCCAAAGATTGGTTCAAGAATGGAGTTTATGTCAAACAAAGAAAGGACAACAAAAACTTAAACAGACAGGAAACAAGAAATACACAATGAAAATAGAGAGAGAGAAAAACACGAAACAAATTGGCACGAAACAAAGAAATAGACACAAAATTACTAGACAACTCTAAGTATGGACAAATACTTCAAGTATCTAGTAAGAGAACATAAAGAAAACTAAATGCAAGAAATAAACACTTTCAAGAAAAGACTTAGAACATATCAATGAGTTTGGATACAAATGTGTTGTAATGACCTTTGCATTCCTCAAAGTGACTCTTAAGTTCCTTGATGAACAAAAGTCAAAGAATCTTTAAAACTAATGGAATTTTCAAGAGATAACAACCACAATGGATTTCCCAATAATTTAAAGCTTTGAACAAACCAAGAACAAGTGAAGATAACTAGAAGTACTGTTCACGTCACTGTTCACTCGAACAGATTTCTTTATTTTTTAATAATTTTGATATTGTTCACGCTACAGTAACTTTTTCAGTTTTTTTTTTTTTTTTTTTGCTCTTTTTTTTCAAGAAATTCCCAAGATTATCAGGAACGGAATCTTGATAGAACCGCACTAATACCACTTGATAACAACACGGTTAGCGGAAGACTTTAGAATTGAAAATTAGAAAGGGGGAAGGTTTGATTTTTGAGAAAGAAGAACACAAGTTCAAGTATTGATACTTAAAACGTTGTTTAATAGTGAAAGAATGAGTTGAATCAATTAAGAAGAAGAAGAAGAAGAAGAAGAAGACAAAGAAGAAGAAAATGAGGGAAGGAACTCAAACAAGGAATCTTACCATCGAAGAATCCGAGTTGTGGTTCAAAGTAGAACAAAAAGGGCATAACCCAAAAGAGAACCTCAAAGGTCTCCACAAGCACAAGGATAATATTATTAATATTCAAACTTAGTTACAATGAAAAAGAAAACACCCCTTTATATAGGAGAAATGGTGGCTGCCACCCTAAAGAAAATAAAGAACATTTTAGACTTCAAAGTTGGTCAAACTAAATTAATTAAGGTGCAATTTCCAAGCTGCATAAAAGACCACCAATACTTGTTCCACTGTACATAGAAGACCACCAAACATTTGTTCCAATGTGCATAGAAGACCACCAACACTTTGTTCAATAAAAACATTAAATGTAGTCAACAACATAGCATTAAATGATCTTCTTTATGGGCTGCTGAACTTGTTCCTTCTTTGGGCATGTTTTGGGCCATAATCCAACTCATCTTGGTCTTCAATTTGGGCCTCCAATTAGTATTAACACTTTCCCAAAAGATCTACTTTGGGCTGGAGCTATTCCTCCATTACAAGACATGTTTTCATTACCAAATGAAGCCCATTAAAGCATCTTGATATTTTTTAGCCTTCAACGAAAATTAAGCTTCCTTGGTTGCTATCAGTCTTCATATTGGCGCTCCCTCACCTATAGATCTAAGGGCGAAACAGCTAGGTTATGAATACTAATTCCTGCATCGCCTGAATCAATTAGACGAACTCCAAGGCTGGCTAGCTGATGAAGCTCGCGAATTAATCTTTCTTCTCCGGAGGAACCTCACATAGACTACCCATTAATTTCGGCTAAGTGCATCAGCTACTACATTCGCCTTTCCGGGGTGGTATAAAATACGCACACCATAATCCTTTAATAATTCTAACCATCGCCTTTGCCGAAGATTCAACTCCTTCTGTTTGAAAATATATTGGGGACTTTTGTGATTTGTATAAATATCAACATGTACGTCGTACAAGTAATGTCTCCACATTTTCAGCGCATGAATAACCGCGGCCAATTCGAGATCATGGGTCGGATAGTTCTTTTCATGTTTCCATAACTTCCGGGAAGTATAGGCAATGACTTTACCGTGCTGCATCAACACGCAGCCTAACCCAACACCAGAGGCATCACAATACACAACATAGCCGTCTGACCCATCAGGGAGTGTTAGGATTGGGGCTGAAGTCAATCTATACTTCAATTCCTGGAAACTGCGTTCACAAGCATCGGTCCATTGAAATTTCGCTCATTTCTAAGTTAACTTCATCAATGGTGCTAAAATAGAGGAAAACCCTTCCACAAATCTTCTATTATAACCCGCCAATCCCAGAAAACTACGGACTTCTATCGGCGTTGTGGGCCTCGGCCAAGTCTTTACAGCTTCAATTTTCTGAACATCTACTTAAATGTCGTCTGCTGAAATAATATGGCCCAGAAAAGTCACAGAATTTAGCCAAAACTCGCATTTTGAAAACTTAGCATACAACTCACGAGTTCAAAGAATTCCAAGAACAATACGCAAATGGTCTGCATGCTCCGCTTCTATACGAGAGTATACCAAGATGTCATCGATGAACACGATCACAAACAGATCTAGAAAAGGCCTGAATACATTATTCATCAGATTCATAAACACCGCCAGAGCATTAGTCAACCCAAATGACATCACCCGAAATTCATAGTGGCCATATCTCGTTCTAAAAGTTGTTTTGGAAATATCTTCTTCTCTAACCCTCACTTGGTGATAACCCGATCTCAGATCAATTTTGGAAAACCATTTGGCACCTTGTAACTGGTCAAAAAAATCATCAATTCTTGGAAGCGGATATTTATTCTTTATCGTCACCTTGTTCAATTGCCTATAGTCAATGCACATCCGCAGGGAACCATCTTTCTTCCTCACAAATAGGACAGGTGCTCCCCACGGTAATGAACTGGGCCTAATGAATCCTTTTTCAAGCAAATCTTTCAATTACGCCTTCAGCTCTTTCAACTCTGCAGGAGCCATTCGGTAAGGGGGAATAGATATAGGCTTGGTGTCCGGCAACACATCAATAGCAAAATCAATCTCCCTTTCCGGAGGAAGGACTGGGAGTTCATCGGGAAATACATCCGAATATTGATTCACTACCGGGATGGATTGAAAAGTCGGCGGCCTTGCTTCGGTATCATGAACTCTGATTAAATGATAAATATAGCCTTTGGCTATCATCTTTCTTGCCTTAAGGTAGGAAATGAACCTACCTCTTAGAGATGTTGTATTACCTTTCCATTCAAGCACTGGTTCTCCTGGAAATTGGAATCGAACTATTTTCGTTCTACAATCCACATTAGCATAACAAGAAGCCAACCAATCCATGCCCATAATCACATCAAAATCTAGCATTTCCAGCTCAATTAAATCAGCAATCATCTGACGATTACATACCACCACCACACAATTCTTGTATACTTGTCTAGATATTACAAGATCACCAACCGGAGTAGATACTTCAAAAGCTTTAATTGGCTCGGGTTTCACCTTAATGCGGCCAGCAATATAAGGAGTAATATAAGTTAGCGTAGACCGGATCAATCAATGCATAGACGTCATGAGAAAATATAGTAGTATACCTGTAACCACATCCATAGAGGACTCAAGATCCTGGCGTCCCGCTAAAGCATAAATACGGGGTTGGGTACCACCTGAACTGGATGTTTCCCCTCTACCCCTACCACGGCCTGCTGGAATCTGGGGAGTCTGCCCTACGGGGTGCACATATGAGGAAGAACCAGATGCTGATCCTGTGGGCTGAGCCCCAACTCTACCACCCATCGATGGACAATCTCGCATCATATGCCCAACCTGACCACAGGCATAGCAAGCATCTGAACCTTGGCGACACGGGCCCGAATGTAACTTTCTGCACTGACTACATCGTGGGACCAGTGGTTTCCTCTGACTATAATCACCTCCAAATTGGGAACCCGAAGCTCTCAAGCTCTGACCCTGTCCTGAATGAATGGGGCGATCAAATCTCCTACCTGCAAACCGAGGAGGTGCACTAGTCGCAGACTGGCCCGAATATCAAGAATACTGTTGCAGCTGACCCCCTCTATACTCACTACTAGCACCGGCAGATCTGGCCCTCTTACTCTGTCCTCTGTCAATATCACGCTCACCCCTCTGCGGCTGTTGCTGCTCTTCTAAGTTCTGGGCATGGGCTTGAATACGGGAAATATCCATCCCCTCTTGCAATGAAGCTATTAAGCCCCCTCTTGTTCTTTGAGAATAGGCGGAGTGTGAGAGGTATTAGATGGAGTCTCATTTTGGGATTCACCTTCTTCTACATTCATTGGCGACTCCCTTTCTACCCGCCTTTCTATCGTAGCCTTGCCTTTCAGGGCGACTGTAGCTTTTCTCTTTATCGGCATCGCTGAAATCATAACGCACAATTAGGGAGGAGAAAATCTTATAACATGGCTTTATCGCATGATCTAATAAGAAGAAGAATGGTCATTTTTCCTAGATGCCCTGCAGCCTCTTGTCTATAAGTGTGGCGCGCTTCACACCTATAAACGAGACTCTGTTAAACACGGCTCGTAGACACACCCTAGGACGGAACTGCTCTGATGCGACTTTTGTCAAGACCCGACTAGAGGGCCATGATGGGTACCCGAAGCTGACTACCGAGCACCACTCATTATGCTAGTCATCCTACCCAACCTGAACATACATAATCTCGAAGGCAACATTTATATATATATATATATATATATATATATATATATATATATACACACACACACATAAGCCCTCATGGCTACAAAAATGGTATACAAAATATACACTGATATATCCATAAGACATCAACTACCCACACATCCGTATCTACGAGCCTCTACTAGAGTACTGTGACATAAGGACGGGACAGGATCCCGTCATACCCAACATATATACACAAAATAGTATGACCATAAGTAGCACCTCCGGAGTAGTGGTGTGCTCATGTGAATTCGTTGATAAGCTCCTACGGGTCTGCACCGTCTCCCTATGGGCATGCACACAGTGTCCAAAAAGAAAAGGACGTCAGTACGAAAAGTGTACTGAGTATGTAAGGCATGAATAATACTAACATAACAAATAAATGATAAAACATGAGTCAAAGATATAACCTGCTTAGCTTTTAATGGAAACACATGTTATGCATATCAAATATACCATCATCATTAACCTGCGTCCGGGTTACCATCTCACGCCGTCCACTAGTGGTGTCATGTCCGGCCCTTTAGGCACGGTGTAATCATACGCAGCCCGCCTTTACGGTATCATGCCCAGCCATCATCTAGGCACGGTGTAATAATACGCAGCCCGTTCGCGGTGTCATACCCGACCATCTATGCACGGTGTAATCATATGCAGCCCGCCTTCATGGTGTCATGCCTTGTCACGACCCGACTAGAGGGCCATGACGGGTACCCGGGGCTGACTACTGAGCACCACTCATCATACTACTATCCTGCCCAACCTGTACTCACATAATCTCCAAGAAGATACTTATTACGAACTGACCATAAACTATTCCACAAGACATGCATTTATATATAAGCCCTCACGGCAACAAAAGAATGATATACAAATATACACTAAAGGGTCACATAACATCTACTACCCACACATATGATACAAGTCGAGCTTCATCAAGAACATCCACATCAAGCCGAGCTAGGGATCACGACTTTGGAGACTTACTAGGTGCTTGGATTGAAGGCATGAAGCTCAAGAATATGCTAAAATGGAAGTATAGGCCTCATTTGGATGAAGTAGGGAGAAGAAGGCCTTTCTCATCTTTTGAGAAGACTACTAACCAAATAAGGCTTTTACTTCATTAAGGGTATTATTGTAATAGCCATAGTAGTCTTCCTTTTCTATCTAGTATAAATACTGTCTTAGTTTATTTCATTAGGTAGACTTTTTATGATATAAAATATTGAAATTGTGAGACTCCATTGGGAGCATGAGAGATGAGAGCTTGTTGAAGCTTTTGGTTGAATCTTCTATTGTTGAGAGGTTGGTTGCTTGGGAATTCGATTCCCTTGAGGTCAACTTAAGAATTTGGTGTTTCTTTTGATGATAATTTAGAGGTCTTAGTTTTATATAACTTTGATTGCTAAATTGAATCTTAAGTTGTGTCAAATTATCTATTTTTTCTTTTCCTTTGTTTGTCTTCTTAATTTCTCGTTTCCGCATTATCCGTTCTTGTATCAACTAATCAGAGCCTAAATTAGGTATCTAGCTTGGGATTTGATTCTACAAAAAAAAAACTGAAATTCGAGAATTCAAATTCGTGTTTGATCTGTCCTTGTTTGTTATTTTGACACTAGATTTGAGTTCCCTAGTGTTTTTTGAGTCTAGATCTTGAGTTTCAAGTTATTTGGAGTCATATTGAGTCATTCACCATTGTTGGAGCTTGAAGGTTCTAGAACTTGAAAGTGGGTTTTGAAGAAGAGATAGAAATTGGAGCTTGAAAGTCATTGGGTTGTGTTCTCCTACTGAAGAAGGTTAAGAATCCAAAATTTAAAGTAATTGGGAGTATTTTTTAAGAAGCTACCATTGTTGAAGCTTTGAAGAACTCAAGAAATTGAAAAGTGGGTCTTGTGATTCGGTTGAAACCTATTGGGCTTTGTTCTCTACATCAAAGAGAACCTAAATCCGAAATTTGAACTAATTTGGAGTTGGTTTGAGGGTAGTTGAATTTTTGAATTGTTCTTGTGTTCTTGAAGACCTTCAAATCTTCATAAGGAAGAAGTCTCTCCAAAGGGCCATTTTATCCAAAAGTTGTCAAATAAAGTTGTGAAAAAGTGTTTGTGGGCCCAAGCAAGTAAAAAAAAAATAAGAAATACTTAGTCTAATTTTCTGATTTTTCAAACAAAACAAAAGTTCCACGTCAGCGATGACATCAGCGGTCTGACGCGCCTCTGACGGGCGCGTGGGGCCCAAATTCAGAGAGTGGAGTTTTCAACACTTAGAAAAATCTTCTAAGTGTTGGCAGATTTTGGTCCAACTTTGACGGGGCATATCTTTGTGTGTATAAGGAGTTACGAAACCCATAATATATGTAAATTCAAGTTCAGAGAGTCTACTTTCCGAATCAACAAGTCGTTCATCAATCAGAGGTCTGCAGAAAACGTTATGGGCGTTATAAAACCAAGATGCAAGCAGTTCCAAATTTTCTAAGTATTGGCGAAAAACTTCCCAAATTTGTCTAAGTGTTTGGCCAAGGTTTGTTCACTTCTTCTTCTCATTTCTTTGATTCTCCTAGCTAATTAACAACTAGTAATTGATCCTTACTTGGTTGTTAATTAGTTCTTGAGTCCTTTCTTTCAAGCCAATTCTTTTCGTTCTTTTCTCAATTTACAACTTCATCGTTAATTTCTTGATTCAAGTGCGTTTGTTTTAATTGAGTCATCCTTTTTTTTTTTGCTTCGAGTCTAACAAGAATCCATTCCGATCTCGAGTAGTAATTGTGCACCTTGCAAGCAACCGAATCCAATCGAGAATCAACATCGGCCGATCCAATTAAGTGGTAAAAGGCAAGAGTGTGTGAGTTCATTTGAGTGGTGCTAGCCAAGCACAAAAGAGTGTAAACACGAGTGTGGTGAGGTTTCTTTACTACTAACGTGTTTGCTAAGTGTTCTTTGTAGGTACTACTCCATGGATAGAAGATATCACTCAATGCTAGTGAGGGTGTTGAAAGAGGAGAGGATTCGTCTTGAAATTGATGACTACTTTAGTGAATGCTACGTTACTCCTCGTCTTACGGTTAGGTTGGGGTTATCTATAGTGAAAAAGGCAAAGCAAAAGGGAAGGTTGACTAATGTGGCTTATGTACCTTTCTCTTATGGGGAATACCATGAGGAAGTGTGTTGCGAAATTCTCCCTATGGACAATTGTGACTTGTGCTTTGGGTTTGCTTGGTTTGAAGATCATGGGATTGCGGATGAACAAAATTGGCATAAGCATGTTGTGAATGAATGGGGGACACCTCTATTTCCATACATACTTCATAGAACGAATCCAAGGATAAAAGTGCAAGAGCCTAATGTGAGTTGTTGGCCTACCTTATGTATGAGCGCTAGTGGCGAAGAGTTTTTATGAATGGGAACTCATGATGGACGAAATCTTTGCTAGCTACAACTACTCACGACTAAGGAAGATGGACTTAGCTTGTAGAACTTTCGATGCAAGGCTTGTCAAACATTGGGAGTATGTGAAATATTGTGGGAGACAAGTGAAGAGTCCCATCAAGACTTGGGAGGACATGAAAAGGATATTGAGAAGCCTATTAATATCCCAAGACACATGTGAGAAGAAATGAATCTTTGAGGGATACCTTTTTTGAGAGAACCCCATGCTTGAAGGCAAGGACGGCGGCCACAACCATTCCTTCCATGGTCAAAGGAGCTTGCATGAACACCAAGGTAATATCACTTATCCTTATACTCCTACATCTTTGTGTGATTTTAATGTCAAGTCAAGTATGAAAGTTATTTTACCTTGCGCTAAGCCTAATGCTTTTTTGCCGTGTATTGGTAATGCCATTGTTCAAAGTGTCCCCACACTAGTTGATCCTATTGATGACCGAATTGATCCTTCTTGTAAGGTTTATTTGTGTCCACCTAGTGTTAACACTTGTGCTTTGAATGATAGTGCATTATCGAATGAAGGTGCTCAAACACTAGTTGATCCTTTAAATGACCAAATGGATTCTTCTTGTAAGATCGATTTGTGTCCACCTAGTGTTGACACTTGTGAATTGAATGGTAGTACAATGTCATGTGGTCATCATATTAGTAATTCTTGCGAGTTTGATATACTACCAACTCGTGTTGAAACTTATGTTGATCAACTTGCTTGTAATGATAATTCACTACTTGAGGATCTTTGTGATGTGTTTAATGTACCTCTAGTTAGTGATTGTCACGACCCAACCCCATGGGCCATGACTAGTGCCCGAGCTGGACACTCGTATACGTACCTGTTAGATATAGTCAGACTGAAACTAAAGACAATATGGAAACTTGCAAAAACATCAAAGGTTCACAACGTCATATATATCAAGATAACCTGTCTCCTGAGGAGTCACAACTAATCAAAACGTAACACAATACGCAAGCCGACAAGGCTGCCACTACAAACCAATATGATACGCAAGCCGACAAGGCTGCCACTACATACGATACGATACGCAAGCCGACAAGGCTGCCACTACAGACGGGAATATCCTTAGCAAATCATATAGACACAGTTGAACAAACTTATACACAAACCACACATATGTCTACAGACCTCTAAGAGTATCAATGGTGAAATATGATGGGACAGGGCCCCGCCGTACCCTTGAACATATATATAAGTCTATATCAAGAGATCTGTATCTAAATAGTCTAGTCTCCAGAACAATGGAACTCTCCAAAACAGCTGAGCAGAAGTCCTAAGCTGGAGGATCTCCAAATCGGGTATCTGTACCTACGGGCATGAAACGCAGCCCCCCGAAGAAAGGGGGTCAGTACGAGATATGTACTGAATATATAAAGCATACAATATAATAAAGGGGATCATGACTGAAATAGAGATGACAAGAGACAAGTATGACAATCAAGAAATCACTGTACTTATGCCTTACGAAATGAAAATCATGCATAGCTATATCATATACCATATCCGGCCCATTATGGACTCGGTGAATAAAGTCGTATACATGTATACTATGCCCGGCCCATCAGGGGTCTCAGTGCCATCATCACATCATATATATATATATATATATATATATATATATATATATATATATATATATATATATATATATATATATATATATATATATATATACCGTACCTGGCCCTCTAGTGAGGGACTCGGTGAACAATGCAGTGAAACTGTGCACGAAAACATACCCGGCCCGGGACTCGGTGAAAGATATATTACGGCATGCACGAGCAGAGTAGTGAGCAACCATATGCAAACTAAATCATATCTGAGACTCAATAAAATAATCAAAATGAACTATCATTTGAAAATCAAGACAATAGTCATATCAAGTACCCTTCGAATATCACTATGGATTATATCAAAATAGGACGGCTGGAGTCATAGACACGTATCAAGACATAATGAAGTAAGTTCTGGAAATCAATAACGTTAGCCATCCTAGTGTCTCTAAGAATTGGAGTTTCTTTGGAGTTTAGACATTCGTCGTTTGTTTGTCTCACATAGACCATGCCAAAAAGAAAGAAGGGCTTTACATACCTTTGGCACTTAACCCGTGACTTGATATGTATACGCTGCCCAAAGTATCTCAACCTATATTAAGACGTCAAGACTATGGTTAAGCTACGGAAAGGCATAAAACGTACTTTAATGTTAGTAGCTTATTTCTAGACAATTGGGCAGCACCTCCCCTATATTGCTCACTCTCCTCACATCCAAGCCATCTATACAACTACCAAAATAGCATCAACAATCACACGTTCAAGTACTATATCAAGACTAGCCAAGACAAGATTCAAGAATACTTCGAACAACCCGCATAACATTCCAATCAGCCCACACATTACAACATTCAATAATCGTTAACATAACGGCTACGACATATTCAAGTTACTCTTAATGATTTACAACCATAACACTTTATCGAAACGACCTTATAATGGTCCAACAATTACAACCACCCATAAACAATCTTTCGAACTACTAGAAGTACGTTTTGAACTTATCTTTTCTTTCGAATCGAGCAACACAATAATCAGTGGCTATTATCCATATACAAGAAAATCCCATTAATAACTTAACAACAACATGCCCCAAAACAGCCCCTAATTACAACATAACAATGCCCGATACACCTCGAACATCTAAAGATACACCAAACAAGCCACATACGCTTCGTATACGATATCTTATACATTTCTTTCTTCCAAATTGGTGATTCATATCGGCAACAACACAACAACGACATCAAATACTATATGCAAGAAAACCATACTAATATTACAACAAGTCCTAAAACAGCCCACCAATTATAACAACACAACACAAAATCTTAACTACACTTAGTCTTCCAATTCCACAAGAACAGCCCATGAAACCAATATAAATTCTAGCATGATTTAAGCTTTCCTTTCACTCTTAACACATAATCCATAACATTAATAACAATAACAATAATCAAACCCAATCTAATTGGAACAACTCCAATTCTGCCCACTTGCACACCAACATTAATCATACAATTTTCTTACTTCCAATTTCACTTAATACAAATTAATCTCTCCATTACAACATCATTAACTCCAATTTCATGACAAAATAAGAAATCTTACCTCAAATTTAATTAGGACAGATCCTACAATCACTTGCACCAATTGCACCACTTCTTTCTCCTCAACTCAATATTCTTATGTTGCTGCCTCCTTGAATGTGTAGAACACTCTTTTAGGATTTTTAGCTATCAAAAGCTTGAACTCAATTGTGGACTGCCATGGCCGTGAGTGCCATGGCTGTGCTATATAAGCTTTTTGCTTCAAGAAAATTATGAAATGAAGAAGATGATTAAGATTAGTCATCTTATGCCTTTATATATGCAGCCCATAACGTTGACACATGCCCCACTATAGCATGGACCAATCAGATTTGGCCATGTTGTAGTGGGGTCCATTCAGTTCACTAATTGATTTAATTAATCTTAATTAATCACTAATTACCACTTAATAATCTAATCATGGTTAATTAATCCCTAATCTCCACTAATATTTCTACACTAATTGTAATTAATTAGCAGATCGTGCACTTATTAAAATTGGGGATTAAAAGTCCTTGTCTCATATCCCAAAAATAATCTTATCCTTGAATTTATGTCGATTAGCTCACGAATAATCCAATGTACAAAAATACGGGATATAACAGTGATGATGTTGATATAGTTGGTCAATTGAAAGAATGTGACATCTCACCCTTGTTTGTTTCATGTCAAAATGAGTCTCTTGATCGTACTTTAGTGTGATGTGATAAGACTCCAATTTGTGGTGGTGATGTGTGTCACGTAGATAGTCATGTGAGCGAAAATGCATTGAAAGATAACACTGGTTCTTTTGAGAGTGAGATGACATGCTTTGACTCCTCATTGTTCATGGATTACTCTCTTGTAGAGGATAATGTTTTATTTGAGGATGACATGACCTATGAGAGTGAAGTATCTAGTGGGATGTTTTGTAATGTTGAAAGTATGGCCACTTTTGGTGACTACATGATATTTGAAAATACACTATGGAGTGATGACGCTCTTCCCTATGATGGAGATCTTCCCTTAGGGAATGATGATACAATTAGGGGCAAGGAGTGTATTGAAAAGGAAGGTGATACTTATTTAGAAATTGTTACTTCTTCTTTGTGTGTTCAAAATTGTAGTAGCATGCTAGATCTAGTTCTTGAACCTAATAGTAAGGCTACATTTGAGGACACCATAAATGAAGTGTTTTTGCGTGACACCTTTCTTTACTATCTATTTGCATATAGATGGTATTCATGCTATTGTTGGGAGTACATCTTATGTTGGGCGGGGTCCTGTCGGGGTATATAGTTGTTGCTTTGACCATGATATATGGGTATCTTTCCCTTTTGACCCCAGTGAAGTCTTCAATTTGGGTGATTGGTTTAGCTTGGAATTAGAGGATCATTTGTGCTTCATGTTTCCTAGAACCAATGTGACCTTGACTACTTGGTATTTTGAAACCATTGTTATCTTTAGGATATCCTCATTTCATGACCATTGGGATAGCCAATTGGTTAGTGCTCTATGTGAGAGCTTGTTCTTCATAAAAGTGGTAGATACTTGGCTCTATCACATATTTGTGCATCCTTGGCATGTTGGTAGATTGGTTTATTATTACGCTAACCCTCATGCTTTGAGGAGCTTGTTTTTGTTTGTCTCCCTTATGATTTTGCAAGGTTTAGATTCGCGGACGAATCCTTTTCAAGAAGGGGAGAATGATGCAAGCCCAACTCCATCGAGCTTCATGAAGATGGAGCCTTTGAAGATCATGGGAGGTCAATATTTCCTTCAAGATATGGGAGATAGCTTGGATGGAAGGCTTCAAGATGATGAGATTCAAGATATGGAAGATAGCTTGGGAGGCTGTTTGTGAAAAGAGGCTATTTGGAGAAAGAGTCTATGCATCCAAAAAAGGCTAATACTTAAATGCAAGACTTTTTCAAGTTTCATTTCCAAGGGAGACATCCAAACAAGGCGACTTTAAGGGTATAATTGTAATAGAGCTAGTTGTCTTCCTTATTTTCTTAGTATAAATAGTAGACTAAACATTTCAACACTTAGCTTTTGATGAATTATGAATTTTTGAGTGTTTACGTGGAAACAGGAAATTAAGAAGACAAACAAAAGGAAAAACAAGCTCTCACTTTTATGAAGAACAAGCTCTCACATAGAGCACTAACCAATTGGCTATCCCAACGGTCATGCAATGAGGATATCCTAAAGATACTAATGGTTTCAAAATACCAAGTAGTCAAGGTCACATTTGTTCTAGGAAACAAGAAGCACAAATGATCCTCTAATTCCTAGCTAAACCACTCGCCCAAATTAAAGACTTCATCGGGATCAAAAGGGAAAGATACCCATATATCATGGTCAAAGGAACAACTATATACCCCAATAGGACCCCGCCCAACATAAGATGTACTCCCAACAATAGCATGAATACCATCATATGCAAATAGATAGTAAAGAAAGGTGTCACACAAAATAACTTCATTTTCATGTGTCTCTCAACTAATAGCCATTTAGTAGTTATTCCTACTTTGTGTTTACTAGTTCTTGTGTCTGTATTTTCATTCGTGTTTTTCTCAATTTTACCTCGTTGTGAATTTCTTGGCTCAAATCCGCTAGATTAAATTGAGTCGTCCTTTCTTTCTTCGAGTCGATAAGAATCCACTCTTGACCTCGAGTAGTGAACGGGACCTTGTGACCCAACCGAATTAACAAGCATACAACCCTTAGCTGAAGCAATTTGTGAGGCATTCAAAAGGTGCGCATAAGCATTTGGTGAGTTATTTTTAACTAACGTAACTTGTTTGCTTGCTTTGCTGAGTTTCTTATATATGTACGAATGGCTAATCAAGGCGGAGAAACACAAATTCCCACCAGGGAACCTACACTTGTTGATTTGATGAGGTTGTTGCATGATATGAACAACAAGGTAAGGAGATTGAATAGTCAAATGGATCACCTAGAGAGTAGGATAGAAATCGCAGAATATAAGGGGAAACGACGAAGAGAGCTTGATTGGTTCGAAACTCATGGACTTACCTATGAAAGAGAGGGGCACAAGTATGTAGTGGACAAATGCGGGAGTCTTCTCTTTCCACAACCTATTCCACAAGAGACAATGAATGCAAGGTTGCAAAAATCTCCTACCATGGAAACCTTTTCAACTAAAGAAGATTCTTCGCGTGAACTTCAAGGTACGATAGCTAAACTCAACATTTCCAACTCTTTGAATACACAAGTTTTTGATGTGAGTGTGAGTAGTAGCTTGTCGTTGTGTGAATTTAATGATTCTTTACCATATGATGTTATTCGTTGTTGAAAGTGTCCCTACACTAGTTGATCCTTTTGATGACCGAATTGATTCTTCTTGCAAGATTGATTTGTGTCCACCTAGTGTTGACACTTGTGCTTTGAATGAAAATACATTATCATGTGATCAACTTGAGTGTAATGTTAGTCCACTAGTCGAAGAATTTTGTGATGTGATTAATGAACCTCCGATTAGTGATGATGTGGTTCTAGTTGAACATTTGAATGAGTGTAACACTTCACCCTTGTTTGATGAATGTGGAAATGAGTCTCTTGGCCTTATCTTTGTGTCAAGTGTCATGAGACTCCCGTTTGTGATGGTGATGTGTGTCATGTGGATAGTCATGAAACATGCTTCGACTTACCAATGTTCACTGATTATTCTCTCTTTAAATATAATGTCTTATTTGATGATAACATGACTAATGAGAGTGAAGTGCCTAGTGGAATGTATTGTAATGTTGAAAATTTAGCCACTTTTGGGGACTACATTGATGTGATTCTTCGAGTTAACAAAGAAACCAATCGACCAAGATCTTGTTCTTGAAGTGGTTTGATGGGCAGATTCAAGAAACGAATGTATCTCAAGTTATAGGTGTCAGATTAAAGTTATTTAAAAACTATGTGAAAGATGACGATATGAACTATAAAATTAACTATTGAATCATTTAAATCAATTAAGTATTGAAGGCGGAATGATGGAAAGAAAATTCGGGTTCTGCGTATGAACTAGAATGAAATTGTTTTCAAGAAACGTGTTCTTGAATGATCAAGAACCAACAAAGTTCCTAAGTCACCACTTGAAATCAACTTACGTGATAAAGAAACACCACACACGCTATTGAAAACAAGATAAAGACTGTCACCACCTTGCTTGGAACCAAAAACAAGGATAAAGAACAAGAAATAGAGAAAATAACTCTATTGCAAAATTTAGGTTTATGCTAAAAACATGAATAGTGTTTAACAAAGAATAAGAACTCTTTATATAGGCCTAGGGTCTCTTCTTTGATGACTACAAATCCCTATTCTACTCTAGAAAGGAAATAGCTAAAAACAAGGAAAGTAAAATTCCTATTCTACAAGGAAAGGGGAAAGTAAAACCTACTAGAAAAAGGAAAACAACTAATCCTAATTTAAGAAGGAAATAATTTTAACTTGGATTCTTGGGCTTGAAATCATCCTTGGGCTTCTTGAATTTGAAGACAAGTCCACATACTAATTCTTGGGTTCACAAGAACTTGTTCTTGATGCCCTAAATAACAAAAGCCCAATATAGCTTCTTGATTTTCATCATTCTCCCCTGGTTGAGAAAGACTCGTCCTCGAGTCTAAAGGCTCAATAAATAGCGCAAGATCGGATACATTAAATATCGGGGATACCCCATACTCTTCTGGTAGCTCCACTCTATAAGCATTATTACCCAACTTTTGAACAACACGAAAGGGACCATCAGCTCTTGCTTGCAACTTTGGATACTTTTGTTTAGGAAACCTTTCCTTCCTCAAGTATACCTACACTAAGTCTCCCACTCTAAAGAGTTGTTTCTTTCTTTTCTTATCAGCTTGTTTTTTGTACGTTTTTGTTTGCCTCTATATCTCTTGTAAAACTTTCTCATGAATTTTCTTTAACTCTTTGACTCTCTCATCAGCATCGCCACTAAAAGAATGATTTTGAAGGAGAGGAGATAATTCTAAGGGACCAAGAGGATTCTTACCATATACCACTTCAAAAGGACTCTTTCCGGTTGTTTGATTCACGAACTTGTTGAAAGCAAATTCAGCCCGTGGCAGCAACGACTCCCACTCTCTTATGTTCTTCTTAACCAGACTTCTTAATAGGGAACCCAAACTCCAATTGACTACCTCTATTTGTCCATCCGTTTGAGGGTGACAGGACGAACTATACTTTAACTCTTTACCAAGCTTAGCCCATAAAGTACGCCAAAAGTGACTCGGAAACTTAGTGTCACGATCTGAAACAATGCTTCTAGGAATACCATGCAACTTGACAATATGGTTAAAGAACAAAACAGCCACATGTGTTGCATCACTTGTCTTTTTGCATGAGATAAAGTGGGCCATCCTAGAGAACCTATCTACCACGACAAAGATAGAATCCTTACCTTCTTGAGTTCTTGGTCATTCATCGGAGGCTCTCTTTCTACCCGCCTCTTTGCCATAGTCTTGCCCTTCTGGGCGGCTGTAGCTTTTCCTTTTGGCGGCATTCTGAAATCATAACACACTATTAGGGAGGACCAAAATCTTATACACGGCTCTATCGCACGATTTCATAAGAAGAAGGATGATTATTTTTCCTAAATGCCCTGTAGCCTCTTGTTTATTGAAGTGGCGCGCAACACACCATAAACAAGACTCTACTAGACACAGCTCGTAGACACTTCCTAGGACTGAACCGCTCTGATACCACTTTTGTCACGACCCAATTAGGGGCCGCGACGGGTACCCGGGGCTAGCCACCGAGCACTACTCGTTCTGCTACTCGTCTTACTCATTTAATGCTCATTTATCACATTTATACGCAAGACATCAGAAAATCATCTTTTCATTTGAAAACATAAAGTACTTTTATATACACAAGCCGCTAGGCTATCAAAATAACATATATATATATATATATATATATATATATATATATATATTATATATACAATAGCAATCTCGTGAGACCATCTAACCCACACTGCGCATCTACGAGCCTCTACTGGAGTGCTACTTATAAGGACGGGACAAGACCCCGTCATGCCCAAAAATACATATATATGATTATACACAAAAGAATCATCATAAGCACCTCCGAACAAAGGAGTGCTTTCGATCAGCTGACAGCTACTACAGATCTGGGTCCAGCTCTCCTCCCTGTCTACCTGTGGGCATGAACACAGCGTCCAAAGAAAATGGACGTCAGTATGAACATTGTACTGAGTATGAGAGGCATAAACAATGAAATAAGACAATGATATAGAGGAAACATTAATATGGAACATCTGTATCTGACTGTCAAGTATAAGGAAAATATTGCATGCTGGCTTACTCATACTTCTCATCATGTCATGTATGCATAAATATATAAGCTGCCATCCATATAGGATCGGTGTGATAATCATAACATCAGCCTGCGTCCAGGCCTCCCGCGTCCGGGGTACCATCTCATGCCGCCCACTAGTGGTGTCTGCCCATGCCATTTGGCCATGGTGTATAGTATAGCTGCCCGCCTTGGCGGTGACTGCCCCGTCAAATAGGCGCGGTGTTATATCATCATCATACATGCTCATCATAATATGCTTATCGTAACATACTTATCATAATACATGCATAAGGCTTATGTTCAAACTTTACTTTATCGGGGTGACGTAAGGCTGTGATCCCCCGATTTCATTTTGGAGTAATCATTGACATTCTGCCTCACCTTGAAGGAATTAGCACATAAGGTGAGTGTAAGCAATAAATAACATCATTAACATTATAGAATCATCATATCATGTCTCTTATCTTATATAGCTATTCATAGACATAGGCTTTTAGCTTTCTGGAATATAGGAACTCATGAAGAGGAAGGAAAATCATGTTAGAAGATTCATGCCATTAGAAAGAAAGGACTAGCCTCAAATACCTTTCACGTTTAACTAAGCAATCGCTTGCTTGTTCTCCTTCGATAGCACGTTTCTACCTTCAAGAAAGGATTCGCACTAACGTTAGTTAATCCGACTATAAGAACGTGTGACTCTTTCTAGGGAAAATTGGGCAGCACTTCCTTTGTTTATACTACTTTTCCCATATTCTATATCAACTCCCACACGCTCACAACAACATTCACAATATCGCAATCAACAATCATCATTTATATACATTGACCATAATCCACCATTTCTCTTCAATTTCTCCACATTTATGGTTATAGCTTACTATCTCGTTTCCTCATATATAATACTTATTTCATGGTCTAAATGTCATTTATAACGTATTCATAATCACAACACTCCAACATTCATAATTCAACCCAACTACCATCCAACCATGACACTATTCACTCATGAATGACCCATTTCCTATGTCTTTTTACAATTCAAGTATCTTAACCTTCCAATACCTTAAAAAACATGGTTTAGTCATGAAACTTACCTTAGATGATGGTTGAACAAGCCTTGAATGGAATTACTCCTCTAGCATCAAAACCCTACTTCACTTCCTTTGGGTTTTCTTGAGAGAGATGAACTTTAGCTAGGTTTTCCTACACTTTGTCTCATGGATTTGGTGTGATTGATCATGGATTTCCTTTGATTTTCTTGTAAATGAAGAATGGAGAGTATTCTAGAGGTTTCTAGAGAGAAGTATCGTGGAAATGAAATGAATTTAATGAGCTTGGGTCTCTTTTTAATGACTTAAAATCTTATCCGGAATGAATAGTAGTTGAAGTGCACAGTGGTCGTAAACCCAGTTTACAGTCCGTATTCCAGTTTATGGGCCGTATTTCGTGGTCGTATTTAAGCATAACAAAACCAGAAAGGTATGCTGGGGATCATGGTGATTTACGATAGCAGTTTACGGGCCGTATTTCAATTTACAGTCCGTATTCCAAGTCGTATTTAACCATTTGAACATTTAGCAGAAAGTTGAAGTTTTGTAAGTTGGAATATGACATGGCAGTTTATGGGCCGTATACCACTTTATGGTCCGTATTTCATTTTACGATCGACTGGGCCAAAGTGCAAATCTGTAACTTTCACGTTTTCAAAACCTATAATTAGTCATTATGGAGCATAACCTATCTCTTATTCCCATTGCCTTTGAAATCTTACTTAGGGTCGTCAAACGTCGTTCCCTTCTGATTAAAACATCGTATACTCATACTCGTCTATTCATTGTACGTTCACGGGGAAATTTCCGAGGTGTAACATTAACGCACCTCCACCTGTGTGGCAAGAGTTTGTAGATGCTTTTCTCCGACATTATTTGCCACCAGAAATTCGATGGGCTAGAGCTTATAAGTTCCTAAACCTTAAATAGGATAACATGAGTGCTCGAGAGTATAGCCTTCATTTTAATTCATTGGCTAGGTATGCTCCAGGTATGGTAGCTGATATGGGGGATCGTGTCCACCGGTTTGTGAGTGGTTTGGGACCATATTTGATTGATAAGCTTGACGGCCTCACTTCAGGAAGGAATGGATATTTCTTGTATTCAGTCCCACGCCCAGAATCCCGAAGGGCGACAGCAGCAGTGGAGGGTTGAGCGTGAGCATGATACGGGTTATAGTAAGAGAGCCAGATCCTCAGGTGTTGTTAGTGAGTTCAGATGGGTTCAGAGGCAGCAATATTCTAGGCACTCCGGCCATTCAGCGGCTAGTGCACCTCCGTGATTTGCAAGCTAGAGATTTGATCGACCTATTTATTCAGGACCCGGTCAGAGTTCCAGAGCCCTAGGTTCTCAGTATAGAGGTGATTCAGGCCAGATGAGACCACTGTTACCACGATGCATTAAGTGTGGTAAGTTGCATATTGGACAGTGCCTGTTGGGCTCAGACGCTTGCTATGGTTGTGGCCAGCCAGGACAAATTATGTGTGAGTGTCCATTTCGGGGTGGTCGAGGTATAGCGCAGCCTACCGGATCGGCAGCGGGATCGGCATCATCGGTACTCCCTTGTGGGAAAGGCTCTCGACTTTAGCAGGCTGAGATAGAGGCAGAGGTGGAACGTCCAGCTCGAGCGGTCCTCAGAACCGCATTTATGCAATGGCTGGTCGACAGGATTTGGAGTCTTCGCCTGAAGTTATTACAGGTATATTATCAGTATCTTCTCATGATGTGTATGCATTGATTGATCCAGGTTTGACATTATCGTATGTTACCCCTTTCATTGCTAGTCAGCTTGGGGTGAAACCCGAGTCAATTAAACCTTTTGAGGTGTCTACGTCATTGGTGATCCGGTGATAGCTAAACGGATATATAAAAGTTGTGTGGTTATAGTTTGTGATCGTCATACCATGGCAGACCTGATTGAGTTAGATGTAGTAAATTTCGATGTTATTATGGGTATGGATTGGTTGCCCTCTTGTTATACTAATGTTGATTGCAGAACGAAGGTGGTTAGATTTCAGTTTGCAGGAGAGTCAGTGTTAGAGTGGAAGGGTAATACAGCATCGCTGAGAGGTAGGTTTATTTCCTATCTCAAAGCAAAGAAGATGATTGCCAAAGGCCGTATCTACCATTTTAGTCAGGGTTCGGGATACGGAAGCAAAGTCGCTGACCCTTCAATCGATCCTAGTCGTTAATGAGTTTCTGGAGGTATTCCTGGACGAGCTCCCCGGCCTTCCACCAGAACGGGTAATTGACTTTGCCATTGATATACTACCAGTTACTAAGCCAATATTCATTCCACTTTATAGAATGACACCTGTTGAATTAAGGGAGTTGAAGGAGCAACTGAAGCATTTGCTTGAGAAAGGCTTTATCAGGCCTAGTTCGTCACTGTGGGGAGCACCAGTGTTATTTGGGAGGAAGAAAGATGGCTCTTTACGGAAGTGTATCGACTACAGAAAGTTGAATAAAGTGACGATAAAGAACAAGTATCCACTTCTAAGAATTGATGATTTATTTGATCAGTTGTAGGGTGCCAAATAGTTCTCAAAGATAGATTTGAGATCAGGGTACAACCAGGTAAGAGTTAGAGAGAAGTACATTCCGAAGATAGCTTTTAAAACCAGATATCGACATTTCGAGTTTCGTGTAATGTCGTTTGGGTTTACAACTGCACCGATAGTATTTATGGATCTGATGAATACTATATTTAGACCCTTCTTGGATTTGTTTGTGATTGTGTTTATTGATGATATTCTGGTATACTCTAGATCAGAGGCAGAGCATGCAGACCATTTACGCGCTGTTCTTAAAGTTCTCCAAGATTGGAAGTTGTATGCAAAGTTCTCTAAATGTGAGTTTTGAATGAATTCTGTGACTTTTCTGGGGCATATTATTTCAGTTGACGGTATCCGGGTAGATACGCAGAATATTAAAGCAGTAAAGACTTGGCCAAGACCCATAACACCCACGGAAGTTCGCAATTTTTTGGGCTTGGCAGGTTATTATAGGCGATTTGTAGAGTGGTTTTTTTCTATTTCTGCACTACTAACAAAGTTGACTCAGAAATCAGCTAAGTTCCAGTGGACGGATGCTTGTGAGTATAGTTTTCAGGAGTTGAAAAAACAGATTGACTTCGACCCCGGTTCTGACACTCCCGGAGAGATCGGAAGGCTATGTCATCTATTGTGATGCTTCAGGTGTTGGGCTAGGTTGCATGTTAATGTAGCACGGTAGAGTTATAGCTTATGCTTCAAGGTAATTAAGGAAGCATAAGAAGAACTATCCAACACATGATCTAGAGTTAGATGCGGTGATACATGCATTGAAAATGTGGAGGCGTTACTTGTATGGTGTTCATGTAGATATTTACACCGACCATAAGAGTCTCCAGTATATTTTTAGGCAAAGACGATAGTTAGAAGATTATGATGTTAGCATTTTGTATCATCCTGGGAAGGCGAACATAGTAGCCAATGCTCTTAGCAGCAAGTCCATGGGTAGTTTATATGATGTCCAGCTAGAGAAAAGGGAGTTAGTTCGTGAAATTCAGCAGTTAGCAAGCCTAGGAGTTTGATTATTAAACTCAGGTGATACGGGAATTACTATTCATGATGTGGCGATCCCATCTTTGGTAATTGAGGTAAAGGAGCGCCAGTGTGAGGATCCCGTGTTGGTTTGTTATCGAGATACATCTCCCCAGAATAAAAAGTCATCATTCGAGATTTCTGTAGATGGAGTTCTTAAATATCAGGGTCGACTATGTGTTCCTGATGTTGCAGGATTACATCGCCAGATTATGGGAGAGGCTCATTACTCCTGATATTCTATTCATTCGGGGACAACAAAGATGTATCATGATATTAAAGAAGTTTATTGGTGGGATGGAATGAAGAGAAACATAGTCTGTGTACAAGTGAAATGCTCTCTAGCCAAAACCCTAACTCCATGCAAATCCTAGCTTAGGTTGGCTTCACAACGACATCTATAGCCACTCCGGCCACTGGGGTGGTTGGCCAGTCTTCTTCTACCCCTTCTACATCTACACAACCAAACAACAACCCTCTAGAATCTCCCAAACCAAAGTTCAATGATTTATTCAAACCTATAATATGGAGCCCATGCAAAACCCTACTTCTATGTCCAATATAGAAGTAAAGCAAGTTTCTTTCATTAATGGCATCCTTGTGCTTTGTTGGACCCAGAAGGAAGTTGAGGAAAAGTCATGAAAAATCTAAAGCATGCAGTGATTGGGAAGTTTGCGCATGGATGGCGGATCCGGAAGAATTGAGAACTATTCTTACTCAACAGTGTGGGATTAAAGGGAAGTGTCTTATTGGTTTATTTCGATCTGGACATGTGTTTATTCGATTACCACAGATGGAGGATTTTGTAAAGCTTTGTTCTAAGGGATCTTATTACTTGCAATCAAAAGATGGATATTCTTATCAAATGGGGCCTTTAATATATTGATTCTAAGTTCAAGGTTGATGAAGAAACATCAAAGGTGATTGCTTGGATCTTTTTTCCTAACCTAATGCCAACCTTTTTTGTTCGTGAATCATTGTTCTCCCTTGCTACGATTGTGGGAACACCTTTGTAATTAGATCTTGCTACCGTTAATCATACTAGACCTAGTTATGCTAGAGTTAAAGTGTTGGTTGATCTTTTGTTTTGATCTTCCTAAGTTTGTTACTATGGAGATTGAATATGAGGTGGTAAGGTGAAAATTCACTATGATTATGTTATACCCCGCATTTTGTACATTCGGATAATTCAAGATTATTGCGGGAAGCTAAGAGCAAGGCAAAATTTTTGATCTTGTTTAACATATATGTTGGTTATGAAAATTTTGATGTGGAAATATTAAGGAAGGCTAAGGGAAAATTTGGAAATTAGGAAAATAGTTTTTCATGAATTACAAAAAAAAAAAAAAAAAAAAAAATTGGTCATGAAACAAGGTGGGCTTGAGACAAAACAAAAAAAAATTGGGCTTGAGAAAAATGGCCATGGTGGCCGTCCAAGGCCCACCTAGATGAATTATATGTATATATATATAAGATATATTGGTCATATTTCTTCACAAAAAAAATTCTAGAACCTTGGAGAGAAAGAATAGGGCCATGTGTCCATATTCTTACTTGAGGGACTAAAGTATAAATATGGATAAATGGTGAAAAAAAAGGATAAATAAGACATATTTCTCTTCATCTTTTAGAAAGATGAAGAAGCTTGGAGAAAGCAAGAAACATAAGAGACCATTCGGCCATGGCTATCAAAATTTGGCCCATGGAAGTTGATCAAGAAAAAATATGTTCTTCTATCTTTTCTACTAAATGGAAGGTCCTCATTAACATGGAGAGGTTGTTGAAGCAAGAAAACCATTCATTTGTGCAATTTCACCCCTAGCCGAGCAAGAAGATGGATGGAAGAAGGTAAGGTTTAATCTTTTTTCATGTGTTATAGGTGATTTGTGAAGTGTTGTAGTATGTAGAAATGGGTAAAGTTCATAAAAATATGGATATAGTATGTGGCCGAATGGAAGTGGTGTGGTGTAAATGTGACGAATTGATTTTATTTAGTAATTTGATTGTTGCGTTGTGAATTCCATGATGTAAAATGAATGAAAACCATGAAACCTTGCATGTTGGTGTTGAGCCGTGTGGGTTGTGTTGTGAAGGTGTGAAGAACTAATTTTATTTAGTATGTTTGGGATGTTGTGTTGTGGCTTCTATGATGCAAATAAAAGTTTAATGATTCAAAGTTGAGGTTATAGTTGTTTATGGCTTGTTGTGGAAACTAATGTGAATCTAATATAGTTTCTTGAATTTATGAGAATGATGTTGTTAACGTGTGAATTGTTGATGTAGTGTGTGAAAGTGAAAGAAGGAAATGTGTTGCTAATGTTCTTGTTGAACTTGGAAGGTTTCGGGTGAAATGGCATATTGGCTAGATTGTTTGAATATTGCATGACTTATTTGAAGTATTCTTGAATTGTGTTGTAAGGTCTTGGGCAAGTATTTGAATGTGTGAGCATTGATGTTGGCTTGATTTCATGTGATCGAATTGAGTATAAATGGAATGCCGTCGGATTGTGTAGAAAGAATTGTTAATGTTAGAATGTATTTTGAAATAATTGTGAAGTTGGAAGATGTTATTGTTGGTATTGTTATTGATAATTTGGCCGAGTTGCATTCTCGGGGATGTTGTATTTACAGGGGAAATGCTGCCGAAATTTCGGTAGAATATAAGCGAATTCATTTGAAAGACTAAGACAAGTATATGTCGATGAATCTAACGATTATGCCAATTCTCTTGAATGTAGACTAGCAAGGTTGGACAAATAAGCGTAGCTAGTTGGTCGTGGGACAGGTATGTAAGGCTTACCCTTTCTTTCTTTGGCATGTCCTAGAGCCACATAAGGTATGATATGATATGTACTTTGGGGGTAATTCTACTCTTGGATTCTGAGTTTTATCCCTAAAGAGTTCTGTATGTGTTAATGTCCGAAGTTCTGTTTGATACGTTTCCGAATGGCATTCGAAAAATAATTGGTATGATTAATGTTTTAATTTTTAAATGATAGTACGTTTGATTATTCCATTGAGTCTTTGATATACTTTGATATGTACATATGATTCTACAAGTTATATTTGATTTGATCTATACGATATCCGAAAGATACTTGATATGATTATTGCTTCGATTTTTCAAAGTTGGCTTCGGAAATGCTCGTAGAAGGTTCTGTACTTCAAACGTCCATAACTTCCTCATGCTAAGTCGGATTGACCCGAAACTTGTTTCTGAGCCTTCAGGAGTCGGTAAGTATGCTTGTCTATCGAGTCTTGATTTGTGTGCATATGGTTTCGCATTATTCTGTTCGTGCAAGCCTCAGTTTGGATTTCACTGAGCCCGGGCCAGGATATGTTCTCGTGCGTACTCCTCTGCATTGTTCACCGCGTCCCTCTCACTTGCGGACCGGGGCGCGTATATATATGATGATATGATGACGGGGTGGCGGCCAGGATGGCATATGATGACTCTATTCACTGCATTCCGCAAAAGAGGGCCGGGATCTGTTATATGCATATATATGATATATGATTCTGACATGCATGATTTGTGTTTGGAAAGTAAGCATTTTGGCATTCTGTACCTTCTGTACTTCTTCTGACATATGACATCTGCATACACGATTTGTGAGTGGAAAATAAGCGCTTTGGTAATCTGGATAATGTACCCCCCCCCCCCCCTCTTGTACTGTTTGTTTCGATTATGGTTCTGTTTCCTGTATTTCATGCCTTACATACTCAGTACATATTCCGTACTGACCCCCTTTATTCGGGGGCTGCGTTTCATGCCGCGCAGGTACACCCAGATGAGTTGAAGCTATTACAGAAGATGTTCCAGCGAAGTTGGCAGGCCCCACTTGTTCCTGGAGTGTTGCCAAGTCAGAGTATATGTGTATGCTTTCTAATTTATGTTAGAGACTTTGCAGACAAAGTCGTGGGTATTAGAAGTCAGTCTGTAAGCGGCTCCATCAGCCGATATGTCATTTTCTGTTACGAAATAAATTCCATATGATTACAGATTTTATTTGATTTGAGGAAGATGAAAAGAATATTCTGAAAGCATTTACTTTGAATTTCATTTTTATTTGATTTCCGAGTCCGAAGAGATTATGTGTATAATGAGAGTCGGTGGGTTCGCTCGGCTCCGGATATGGGGTCGGGTGCCCATCACACCCTAGGGAGATTAGGGTGTGACAGATTATTTGGCTAAGTATTGTAGTGAATGTCTATTACAAGGGCATAATGAGCAAGAATGTTGGAAGTTACACCCTGAACTAGCATATGATGAGGAAGATCATGTTAAGGAGGCCCCTGTTACAGATGTTAATGGTAGTAAGGGGAAGGAAGTTGTGGTTGACTCTAGTATTATGAAGAGTGATGGTGTTAAGGAGGCCCCGACTACAGATGTTAATGGTGGTAAGGGGAAGGAAGTTGTGATAGACACTAGTAAAGTTGTTCCTTTGGTTGACCAGAAACAGAGGAAGAATGCTAAATTCTATAATAATAGAAGGAAGTTTAATGCTAGGATGTTGTCCAGTGGTAGAGTGCTTGGTGATCCAGGAAACTGGAATGTGGTTAAGAAAAATAGGATGCTGGTGGGTGCTAGACAAAATGCAATTGCAAATGTGCAGGATCAGAAGGCTGAACATATGAAACCAGACTCTACTTTTGTGGTTGTCCATAACAAATTTGATGTCCTACAAGATGATGATCAACAAGAAGAGAATCCAAAAGGTGATAGCATATTGGAGGGTAGTCAAGTGGTGCAAGATGTGACTGGTAGTATGGCAAGTAGTGATAAAGTGGAGCCTGTTAAGTCACAACAATTAGATGAATCTTCTGAGAGAGATGGAATGCAAAATAAAGTTCTACCTGATGAAGCTGAAAAATTGCACAACATCAATAATGATAAAGGGTCTGGTTCCATGGTGGTTACAGATGAGAAACAATTTGAAGAAAAGAAGTGTTTAGCTATCATAGAGTCAGTTCAGATGGGGGCTAGTGATGGTGCAAGTCAACTTGATATGGGGGATTTAATTACTCAGGAAGATGCTGATGAATCTTTTCTACCTACTGATGATAGAGGAGATGGTTTTGTGCAAAGTAATGAAGAGTTGGATCCAAACGGTGAAGATAATAATCAGTTGGTCATGCATGAAGAGTGTGAGGAGGTTGCCGTCATTGGTTGCTCTAAAAGTAGAAGTCCAGCAAGAAGAGCTTGAAGATTTGGATGATTTAGGTGTTGTCAATGAATCAGAGTTTTCATAAGATCAGCAACTAGCAATACATAGAAAGGCTTCTTCTATGAAGGACCTTCTGATTTGGTTTCTCATAACTTGTCTAGTTCAGATGTGAAGGAAGAAACAATTTCTGCCAGGACTGATTCAAGAGAGAATGTTGATTCTGAAGTGGTGGATTTGGTTTTAGAAGAAGTGTGTAAAGAAGCTGGTCTATCTCCAAAATCTCATGTCAAAGGTACAATAAATAAACAAAATAAAGCAGCTGCCCTTCCAACAAGGGTAGTACCAAAAGGGCAGCTCATAAATCCAGTTCCAAATGATTCT
Source organism: Lycium barbarum (assembly GCF_019175385.1). Taxonomy (NCBI): domain Eukaryota; kingdom Viridiplantae; phylum Streptophyta; class Magnoliopsida; order Solanales; family Solanaceae; genus Lycium; species Lycium barbarum. The sequence continues at coordinate 79,957,063 of NC_083342.1, read as the reverse complement.
TAAAACATATTTTGGAACATCAGATCTGTTAAAACACAAAAGGCTTTCCATAGGATACAAATGCTACATAGACATCACAAGTTTTTTCTTATTGCATTAATAGATCCTTTTCAACATGTTAGCAAAATTCAGCAGTACAGGAGGAGAATTGGAATGCCTTATGCAAATAATAACTGTAATGGAAAAATCTGGTTTTTTGTAAATGATAATGTGGATGTGGAGATTTTACAAGACACTGCTCAACGAATCACTGTAAAGCTTTATTTTCAGCAGTTTGACAAGCACATAGTGACATCGTTAGTTTATGCAAAATGTGATGCTATGGAAAGACTGGATCTTTAGGATAGTTTATATTATTTGGCTGATGGTATGACAGATCCTTGGCTTATTGGGGGGTGATTCTGATGTCATTTTGAATGAGGAAGAGAAAATTGGTGGATTGCTTGTTCTTCCACAAGAGTATGAAGATTTTGCATTCTGCATCAATTCTTGTGATTTTACCTAGTGGAATGGGAGAGCAGATAGGGAATGCATTTTCAAAAGGTTGGATAGGATGTTATCCAATGATCACTTGCAGAATTGGTTTAGTCATCTTGAGGTGGAGCATTTGTCCAGAACTGGCTCAGATCATGCACCTATGCTTCTTTCTTGCAATGATAAAACTCAGCATTTTATTAGGCCTTTCAAGTTTCTTAAGTTTTGGACTGAATATGAGGATTATAAAGAGGTTGTGAGGCAGAAATGGATATTAGAGGATTCACAAATGTTTTTGTTTTTTTCAAGCAAAAGATGATGCAAGTAAAAAAGCTTTATCAACTTGGAGTAAACAGTCCTTTGGTGATATATTTTAACAGCTTAGTGTAAGAGAGGATATTGTCAAGGTGAAAGAGCATCTTTTTGAAGAAATGCCATCAGAGGGTAATAGAATGATATTGCAAAGAGCTCAGGCCGAGTTGAAAAGGTACTTGCATTATGAGGAGGAATTTTGGAGACAAAAAGATGGTTTTGATCATTTTGCAGAAGGTGATAGAAATACCATATTTTTCCATAGTCTGGTCAAGGGAAGAAGGAAGAAAACTCTTCTAAAGACGATTAAGAATGCAGATGGATCATGGTTGACAAATGTGGATGATATTGCTGCAGAAGTTGTTTTATTTTATCAGAAACAGTTCACACAGGAAGTTGATCAGGCTGATTCACCTTTGTTTAATCATATTCCCTTACTGGTTTCTCAGGAAGAAAATGAAATGCTTAGTGCAGTCCCTACTTTGGAGGAGGTGAAGAAGGCAGTTTTTGAGTTATCAGGTGATAGTGCTAGTGGTCCAGATGGTTTAAATGGTGTTTTCTATCATTCTTGTTAGGAGATTGTTGGTGCTGATGTGTACAGTGTTGTGAAAGCCTTTTGGGATGGCCATAAACTTCCAAAGGCAATCACACACACTAATCTAGTCTTGTTACCAAAAAAGAATGAGGTGGAAACATTTTCAGCTATGAGGTCTATTAGTCTTAGTAACTTCATTAGCAAAGTCATTTCCAAGGTAATTCATGATAAAATGGAGTTTGTGCTTCCAAATCTTATTTCTGCAAACCAGTCTGGATTTGTAAAAGGTAGAAATATCATAGAGAATGTGTTATTGACACAGGAGATTGTTTCAGATATCAGGTTGAGGGGAAAACCAGCTAATGTTGTAATCAAACTTGACATGACCAAGCCTTATGATAGAGTTTCAGGGTTATTTTTAACCAAGGTGTTAAGAAGGATGTGCTTTACAGAAGTCTATATTGATATGATTTGGAGACTGGTTGCTAATAATAGGTATTCTGTACTCATCAATGGTCAGGCTTATGGTTTTTTCCACTCTTCTAGAGGGGTCAAGCAAGGGGGTCCCCTTTCTCCTGCACTTTTTATTCTGGCAGCTGAGGTTCTTTCAAGAGCTCTTAATGCATTGTTTAATGATAAGGAATTCAAAGGTTTTGGAAATCCAAAATTGAGCCCTCAATTAAATCATCTTGCTTATGCAGATGATACTATCATCTTTTCATCTGCAGATAGTTATTCTTCGAAACAGATTATAGAGACTTTGCAGAATTATGAAAACATTTCTGGACAGTTGATCAATAAAAGTTAAAGTTCTTTTTATATGTACTATAAGGTGCACATACCGTAGTACAAGAAGTGGAAAGTATCATTGGTTTTACAAGAGGAACTTTTCCTTTTGTATATCTTGGCTATCCAATTACACATGGCAGGAAAAGAAAGGCTGACTATACAGAGTTACTTAAAAAGGTGAGAGACAAGCTACATGCATGGAAAGGGAAATTATTATCACCAGTTGAAAAAGCAGTGTTGTTTTCTAGTGTGCTTCAGAGCATACCAATTCACATGTTGTCTGCTTTGAAACCTCCCATATGCGTGATCAAACAGTTGCATAAAATTTTCACTAATGTTTTTTGGAGTAACAAGCAAGATGGGAGATATAGGCATCGGGCAGCATGGTTAAAAATGTGTTATCCTAAGCAGGAAGGGGGATTGGGATTTAGATCAATCTTTGATGTCTCAAAAGCTTTGGCAGCCAAGCTATGGTGGAGGTTCAAGACTTCAAATACACTGTGGTCCAATTTTATGTGGATCAAGTACTGCAAGGAACAATATCCTCAGTATGTGCAGTGGAAGGGTGGTTCTTAAGATTGGAAAATGATGCTTGATGCAAAAGACAATATTGAGCAGGAAATTTGGTGGGAAACCAGGAGTGGTACTGCAAATGTGTGGTATGATAATTGGACCAAGATTGGTACTCTTTATTATGTTCTTAATAATATTGATGAATCAGTGGAGGATGTTAAAGAGCTAATGCTAGATTGAGGTTGGAATCTTATGAAACTACAACAACTGTTTCCTGCTGATATTGTGTCTCATATTACTACTGAACTAGACTTTAAAGAAGTGTCACAAGAATGGGATAAGGCTTGGTGGATGATGACTAGTACTGGCCTATTCTCTGTATCTAGTGCATGGGAACTACTAAGGCAAAGAGCGCAACAATCTGATGATTACAAGAATTTGTGGATTAAAGGGTTGCCTTTCAAAATCTCTTTCTTTCTGTGGAGATTGTGGAAGTTCAAGATTCCTATGGATGAAGTGCTTGCAAGTATAGGAATAAATGTGGTATCAAGGTGTTGTTGTTGCATAATTTATCATCAAGAAACTATTGATCACTTGTTCTTAAATGGAGAGCTAGCAGTTTCAGTATGGAAGGAGTTTAATTCTGTAGCTAGTTTCAATATGAACCATTTTCAGGTCAAGCAAGTTGTAAGAATATGGTGAATGCTTTCATGTCATTATAAGTTGAAATCAATATACAAAGCAGTTCCTGCTATTTTAGTGTGGCAGATTTGGAAGTGGAGAAATACTGTGTTGCATGGAAGTTCTAGCTCTTTGTTTAAGGTGTTACATGACATCAACTTGAACATATATATGTTGTGCAAAACTATTTTTCACAAGATGCAGGATATTCCAAAGAAATGGCCTGATATTATTGATTACTTTGAGCAGTTGAGGCCTAAAATAAGCAGTAAGACAGTGAAATGATTTATGCCTTATCCTGGTTGGTATAAGTGTAACAGTGATGGTGCAGCTAGAGGCAATCCAGGTCCAAGTTCTATTGTTTTTTGTGTTAGAAATCAAAAGGGTGATCTGGTTTATGCTGAGGCACAAAGAATACAGGATGGTAACAATATAATCCCGAAGCCTTTGCTAGTAAAGCTGGAATTGAATACTGCATTGGAAACATCCTTTGATTATGGAGACTGATTCATTATCAATAAAGCAGTTTATAGAAGGAGCATGGAATATACCTTGGAGTATCAGCATGATTGTTAAGGAGATTCACAGACTGATAAGAGGAAAGCATGTGAGGGTGGAGCATGTATTTAGAGAAGGCAATGGAGTTGCAGATTTTTTACCTAACTGTGCATTTGATTTTACAGGTACACAACAGTTCAATAGTTTCTACAAACCAACTATACCAAGTTACAAAAGAACCTTGACTTAGTAGGAAAATCACATGAAATGAATTGAGTTGAAGTGGGTTTGTTGATACTTGGCCGTGTGGTATATGTATAGGTTTGTATGGAATGGAATGGATTAAGTTTGTTTAGTATGTTGTTGTGTTATTGAGATTCTTGTAATGTAAATGAAGTTAGAATGATATAAGTTTGTATCGAATTGGAATGTAAACACTTATGTCGTTTTAGTATGATTTTTCCGACATTAGAGAAATGAAGTTGTTTGGTTGCTAATAGTGATGATCATTGATGAATTTGGAAGTTGGAAACATGTTATGAAATTGTATGCCAAAGATTTGATGTTTTGCATAAGTTATGCTTTTGGCGGAAAATTGTATATTATGTATATCTTAAGGAAAATGATATGAAATGTCTCTAAATCTATGTTGTGATGATCTTGAGTAATAATGGATGTGAAATTAATGATGTTAGTTTGAAAGTTTGGATTAGAATGAAGGTTATGTCAACTTGTGAGAAAGATGACTAGTTGAAGGATAATTGTGCTTTTAATGTTCATTGTTAATATTGATGTTGTCGTTTGGGTTGTTGTTGATGAATTATAGCCGAGTTGAATTCTCGGGGTGCCATATGTATAGGGGAAGTGCTGCCGAAATTTCGGTAGCCAAATATGCATTAAGTTGGAACTTTAGTATTCATAGCTTACAATTGGTAAACTTGACCAATTGCAGTTTTTCGACGAAACGGGAAGTGAGTTTGGAAAGGCTTAAGGAGCGTGAAAGGTATGTAAAGCAACCCCAATTCTTTCCTTGGCATGCCCTTAGTGTGTTAGGGTCGGATCCGGGCCTCGAAGGACCTCTTGGCCCTCGGTATCCGCAAGACAAAATTTCAGTTTTTCCTTCAGTAGAATTGAACCTTTTTGATACGTTTTTCCTGAAATTATGCAATTTTGCTCTAAATTACTCAGAAAGTCATAGAATGTCTGTATAACCTTTTTAGGTGATACTATATGCTTAGAGGGCACAATGTGAGCCCGCCGCCTTATTTGTCCCGAGGCGGGCCCACTATTTCCGGTTTTGCCCCTAATATGCTAAAGCTTACTTTTTAAGCGATTTTTGAAAGAAATGTTTTGATTACCCTACTAATCGCTTAAAGAATATTATTTTAAATATTCTATTAAATCTTATAAATTATTTTGACACTCGGAATGACTTCAGGAAGGTTATATTTCTGTAAATTATTATGATATCCGAATTGTATTAATTCTGATTCCGTCCGACTCCATTTGATTTGTTTATCTTTGCTACGCTTCATCGAGTCTTTGAAAACACTTATGATAATTTTTAAATTGCATTAGTCTCTCACTACTCCATTCGTGGATGTCCCAATGTTTCCCACACTGAGCCCGGGCCAGGATATGTTGTCAAGCGTGATTCTCTGCATTGTTTGCCGCGTCCCGATGTGAGGGGGCAGGTATACGCGTACATGGGGTCTGTGGAGTATGATGTGCCATGTCCGCCTATTCTGATCTGATCTGTTATGGCCATTTTGATATGACATTATATGATACGGGGCCACGCCCCTTTTTTTCTGATTCCTCTGTATAGTGGCACCAGCGTCGGGAGGGTGGCCACATTCTGTCTGCCGAGTCCCGTGGCAGGGACCGGATATGATATGATATGATATGACATATGTTTCTGTACACATTCTGTCTGTTTGGGAAATATGCATTTGGCACTCTGGATTTTGTACTCATTTTCTGTAATCATTATGATTTGACTTCTGTGATTCCGCTTTACATATTCAGTACATATTTCGTACTGACCCCTTTCTTCGGGGGCTGCGTTTTCATGCCGCGCAGGTACTGACGACAGGTTCGCTGATCCACACGTTTAGGATCCCGTTTCTGCTATTTTGGGGCGCTCTCTTCTTCAGAGCCCATCTTTTGGTACAGTCTGTCACTGCTATCTGGATTTGTATATTGTTCTGGGTATGACGGGGCCCTGTCCCGTCTTATGATTATGATATGTTCTGTAGAGGTCTGTGGATACATCTGTGTGGGTTCTGTACATATGTTTGGGATGTTTTGTTTTATGACAGCCTTATCGGCTTCTGTGTGCCAAGTCTGCTTTTCTGCTAAATTCTGTAGCGTCCACTAATATTATTATTATATTAATATTCTGTTAATATGTTAATTTGGGTATCGGGTACGTATAGGTGCCCAGCTAGGGCACTGGTCGCGGCCCACGGGGTTGGGTCGTGACAGATCTATGGCTAGGAAATTAATCAATGTTGATAAAGCTCAGATTCCAAATCTGAGAATCAGATATGCTTTTGATTTATTTCATCACATTTGAGGAATAATAAAATTATCACAAGTAGCTGATGTCTGTTTTGTAGCTTCTGTGTTGTTGACATTGCTATGCTGAAATATGGTGATTTGTAGACTATCTGATTGAATACTTATTTGTATGGGTGGTATCAGTGTGGTTTCATGCTCATTCCCATGCAGATGATGTTTAACTAGTAAATAGGCAGATCACAACTGAAGAACATGGCTCATTTTCCACTTGCTGAATTGTTCTAACCTAAGGTTCATCTTTCATGAGAATTGTTAACTGTCCTAGCAGCCTGAATTGAATTCAAGTAGACTTTGTTCCATACCACCTGGTGAGAGCTTGGAGGTGTGAAAAATGGAAGGAAGTCAAGGCACCAAGACCATATTTTCAATATGCATGGATTGTTGGATATTAGCTTAGATAGGATCTATTTTTTCTTCTGTTTATTGCTTTTGCTTTCTCTTATTTCTTTTGCCATTTTTTGCAATAGCTTGTACAGTTTTTTTTGTTTTAATAAAATTTCCCATCACAATGTGATGGTTTTAGTTAAAAAAAAAAGACATAGCAGAGTTCGTAGCCCAGTGTCCTAACTGTCAGCAGGTGAAAATTGAGCCTCAGAAACCTGGCGGGCTATTGCAGGCTATGGAGATCCCAATTTGGAAGTGGGAAGTAATTAATATGAATTTCATTGCAGGCTTGCCTCGTTCTTAACGTAAGTTTGACTCTATATAGGTGATTGTGGATAGGCTTACAAAATCAATTCATTTTCTACCTGTCAGGACTACTTACTCAGTCGAGGATTATGCGAAGCTTTATATCAAAGAGATAGTCCGACTTCATGGTGTTCCAGTATCTATCATCTCCATCGGGGTGCGCAGTTTACAACTAATTTCTGGAGGTCTTTCTAGAAGGGTTTGGGGACTCAGGTGAACCTTAGCACATCATTTCACACCCAGACTGATAGGCATGCTGAGAGCACTATCCAGACTCTTGAAGATATGCTACGAGCATGTGTACTAGACTGGAGGTATCTGGGATGACCATTTACCGCTTATTGAGTTCGCGTATAATAACAATTATCATTCCAGTATTCAAATGGCCCCGTATGAAGCCTTATATGGGCGGAAGTGCAGGTCACCAATTGGATGGTTCGAAGGGGGAAAACTAAGTTAGTAGGGCCAGATTTGATTCAATAAGCAGTAGAAAAGGTCAAGCTTATTCAAGATCGACTATTAGTAGCTCAGAGTCGTATGCAGATAATCCCCAACGAGACTTAGAGTTCCAAGTTGATGACCGGGTATTCTTAAAGGTATCACCTATGAAAGGTGTTATGAGGTTTGGTAAGAAAGGTAAACTTAGTCCTCGATACATTAGGCCTTATAGGATTGTACGTCGAGTGGGCCAGATGGCCTATGAATTAGACCTTCCCTCAGACTTGGAGTCCGTTCATTCGGTCTTTCATGTATCGATGCTTCGAAAATGTATTGGAGATCCTTCAAGAGCTGTGCCCATTGATGATGTTCAGGTTACTGAGCAACTATCATATGAAGAGGTTCCCATTGCCATTCTAGATAGACAGGTTAAGAGATTGAGAACTAAAGATGTAGCTTCAGTTAAAGTCCTGTGGAGAAACAAGAATATGGAGGAGATAACTTAAGAAGCTGAAGAAGATATGAAGTCTAGATATCCTCATTTGTTTTCAGCTCCAGAACAGATTCAGACTGCATCATGATCGCCTTCAGGTATGCATTATTTACCAGCTACTTTTATTAGTCGTATGGGGTAAATTTTGTTATTGCTTGCTGTGGCCATGTATGGCACTATATATTTTGGGTTGCCCTGGCAGGTTGGTAGTACAGTTACAAGGGAGACTCTGCTGAAATTTAGGTAGAATTTTTGGAAATTAACATTCGAGGACGAATGTTTCTAAGGGGGGAGGAATGTAACACCTTGTAGTTTTGTGCATTGAGATTCGTAGTACGTTGGTATCTTAATTTTGGACACCGGACTTGTTTCAAGGATATATGAGGTTGCACATGTTTAACTTGTGATTATAGGTGTTTAAATTCATGTTTGGTAAGTTACAGAAGGATTGGAGAATAAGTGAATCGAAGCGGGAAGGTTCGTCAAATGTTGTTTTGGACAATATGGTGTATGGGTCGTATAAGTGAGATATGGTCCGTATTTTAAGATATGGGCCGTATTTAAGGATACAAAAATTTAGCAGAGAAGCAGAAATTTTAGGTGGTATTATACGGCCAAATTATACGGATCGTATAATGTTATACGGCTAGCAAGTTGGCCGTATAATATTATAATAAGGATATCAAAATTTTACAGAGAAGCAGAAATGATGGTGGCATTATACGACCAAATTATACGGACCGTATAATATTATACGGCCAGCAAGTTGGCCGTATAATGTTATACGACCAATTTATACTACAAAGTCACTGGAAATTTCTAGAATTTAAGTATGACGACCCCTCTTCATTTTAGTCATTTTAAACACACTCCCAAGTTCAAGAGAGCTCTAGAAACTTCTCCAAACATATTCCAACATTTCTCCAAGCCAAAATAAAGGATCAAAGTGAAGATCAATGTACTTAGTGTTTCAAAGTGAGGTTTAAACTTATCCCTTCTTCTTGTAAAAGTTTGGGAAGGTATTTTTAAGGTGGAGTAACCTTGGAATTGAAGTGTTCTTGCATTTTGAGGTAAGGTTTCATCTTAGTTTCATGCTTATGATTTTATTTGGTAATTATTTTAAGATTTGGGGAGAAGAAATTGGAGGAAAAGTTCAAATATGAATTTGATGATATTTTGAGTTGTAAACTAACTTGAGCTATAATTATTAGCATGTTTTTAGCATAATCTTGTCATGAGGAATAATAATGATGTTAAAATAGGTGTCATATACAAGTGTATAAGAGGTTGTGTTAAAGTTGTTGTTATGGGTTGATTATGAAAAGGAATTTTGGGATTGAATAGAGTATAATTTGAATATAATCTTTTGATTATGGAATTATTGATGTTTTATTGTGGTTTTGGGAGTTGTTTTGAAGATTGGAGGAAGTAGAAGATATAACGGAAATGCTGTCCGATTTTCATTCTCTTACCAATTAATCTAGTTTGACGCTATAAGCGTTTCTATGACTTACCCTTAGTGCGAATTATCTTGAACGTAGATTTACAAGCTCGGGAGGATAGACATTGAGTAGTTAAAGAGACAACAAAGTATGTTAAGGTTGTCTTTTTCTTTCTTAAGGCATGATCCCTTTGTTGTGAACTTACACATGAAATCCATAATATCCCTATTCCTAAAATACTAGAAGCTCATGGTCCTTAAGGTTCTTGTGATCTTATTGACCTTTGTCTCATGATTATTGATCTTTATCATATGGTTATTGATTTCATTTATTGATGTTGATCTCATCTTATGATTATTGTTCCTCCAAAGTGAGATATGTTCAAGATGATAGTTTCATAATGATAATCGGAGGTTACCGACCTTACGTCACTCCGATAGAGTTATAGCTTTTATTTGGGCTCTTATGCATGCTTTATATTTATGTAGCTATTTTCTCTCACCGAGCCGCTCTATAGTCGGCTGGGTACAACACCTATCGTGCATACCACTGCAGTTGGGTACGGATTAACCCGGACGCGGGATTATGATGATATTCACTGAGCCTATATAGTCGGGTACGGTATTATATATGTATGTATGAAAATGTTTTTTTTTAAAAGCTAAGCATGCATGACATTCGCCTTAAGAGGACATCCGCCTTAAGAGGCATTCAGAGGTACAAGTTGATCTCTTTTATCTTATGTTATCCTCATACTTCATTATGTTGTTACTCATCATGCCTTACATACTTGGTACATTACTCATACTGACATCCTTTTTGCTTGTGGACACTGCGTTCATGCCCGCAGGTAGACAGGGAGATGGACCAGACCCCTAGGCTGCTTCATCAACGATTGTGCAAGAGTGCTCCGCTTGTTCCGGAGCTACAGTTTAGCTGGTACTATTCTTTTGTTTATATATGGGCATGGCGAGGTCCTGTTCTGTCTTTATGATGTTATTCACTCTATATAGAGGCTCATAGATAGAATGTATATAGTTAGATGTTCCATAACTTCATCGATTCATATTTTGTATATCATTTTGGCAGCCTTGTCGGCTTGTACATTTGGGCATAGTTGATGGTGATTATATAGATATGCATATATCTCTTGGACTTGTGTCTCTTCCAGATTATGGTAGTTACTAGTTAGCCATGTGGCCCACTTAAATATGATTATGAGACGTATGTCATGAGGTGCTCGGTAGCTCAGCTCCAGGTGCCCATCATGACCCTCCGGTTGGGTCGTGACAGTTTTCACCATTCATGACCAATAATGGTGGTAATGATGGTAGAGGGGAAGGAAATTTTAGTGGTGAAAGAACAAATAGAGGGGAGGAGTAAAATGGGTTAGGGGCGCTGAGGTGACATGTCACGTGACATCCACCTCATCCAATGTCAGTACCACGTAAGTTGGTTGTCCACCTTAGACAATCTTAACAGAGAGATATATATTTGAACCAATAATATAACGACAAATGTATATTTAGATTGAAAGTATAATAAAGATATATTTAAACCTTTCTCTCATTGCACTGAGGTGACATGCCATACAAATAGTATATATTTAGCCTTTTCCCTTTTTTATTGAATTGACCGCGCATACCAACTTAAATCCAAAAATAGATACTCCATTTTTAAGTTTAAAAACCACTGTAGCTAAAAAAAAAATAATACTAGTACTATAATTCAAACCGGTCCACTGTCACATGTTAACGAGTAGTCTCGTACATCTCTCTTTTTCTGCAGTTCTTCTTTGTCATAAAGGAGAAGAAATGGAGTTTTAGATAAATATGATATAGTAGCATTAGATAGAGTGATACACATCCACAGTGAAGCTTCTCTCTCTCTAGGCATTTTACTCAAAAGCCTGAAAAAGGAATAGTTTAAAAGAAATCCAAGAGCTTTCTTTCCTTTTCCTACTCACACAGCATGTGACATCTGACACATTCTTCTTCTTGAACTCGGTTAGATGCACGCGTATATTGTTGCTTGACCTTTTCTTTGATAGCAAGTAAAGGATTTGGTTAATATTATATATTTGTTTGATAGTGGCGATCAATGGCTGCTTCTTCGTCTAGAGGACGAAGTAGCTCGCCGTATCAATATCGTAAGCCATCAAGTCCATTTTCGTCTTCTTCATCTTCAAATTCGTTCATGAATGGTCGGCTTATGCCTCGATCAGGCTCTTCTGGCTCCAGATCCATGACTCCCAGCAGGAACCCAACCGGTCGTTCGCCTGTTAATTATCCGTCAGCTGAGGAGTTGATTGCTGAGCCGCCGGTCGATATCTCCAGATCGGGAGAGAGTATTTCGGTGACTGTTAGGTTTCGCCCATTGAGGTCTAGATCTACTCTTGGATCTATGTACTCGTTTATTCGAGGAATTTGAACTGAGTTTTCTCACAGTGCATTTGGTGTTATGCAGTGAAAGAGAATATCAGAAAGGCGATGAAATTGCTTGGTATGCCGACGGTGACAAAATTGTGCGGAATGAGTATAATCCTGCAACAGCTTATGCCTTTGGTACAATTCGAGTCATTTCCTCATTCATATTTTTATTCTGCTGGCTCTGAAAAATTTATTGAATTATTTCGGGAGTAGCAAATTGCCTTTTAAGATGGTTATTTGAAGTTTAAATGTTCATATTTTGATTCGTAGATAGAGTATTTGGACCTGACACAAGTACCCAGGAGGTTTATGAAGTAGCTGCGCGACCCGTTGTCAAGGCTGCAATGGAAGGCATAAACGGTATGGTGATTGATAGTTGACGTGTAATATCTGCCAACATGTCAGCTTTTGAGCTAGACGGAACATGTCTATGAGTTATTTAGTTTTACATAATTCAGTTCAGAGGCCATGCTTGAAGAAAACTAATCTCTGCCAAATGATTGGCAATAATCGAGATATCTACCAAATGTACTGATAGTGCTGGGCGACTGTCATAGCTCCAAGGGGCTACTTTCCTGGGCTGAAGTACTTTAAGTGTCGAGGGTTGCATTTCCAGTTCAGTATCATTGACACAAGAACTGCTTATTATGCAGGCACAGTTTTTGCTTATGGTGTTACAAGTAGTGGCAAGACACACACTATGCATGTAAGTTATTCCTCTGGGAGATCTCCTTTTGCTTGAATTCAAGAGAAGCTTTGCTGACTTCTACTGCATCCCATACAAACAGTTTAGGATTATTTAATTGCTAACTACTGGCAAAGTTAGTTTTAAGAATATTTCTTTATAAAAGCACCCAAGGGTCTATCCTAGTGGTCAATGAAAGTGAGTTGAGACTCATGAGGTCTTAGGTTCAAATCCTACCGGAAGCAAAAATACTAGTTGGTTTCTTCCAATTTGTCCAAGCATGGTAGATAGAACTACTCGGTACCTGTGTGCTGGTGGGAGGGAGCAAGTGGCCCATAGAATTAGTTGAGGTGCACCTGAGTTGGTGCGTACACCAGGGTTATTAAAAAAGTTCTTTATAAAAAGTTAAAAAAGAAGTTAGTTTAAGAATACTGTTAGTTTAAGAATACTGTGTTGTTATATATATGTAGCATTGTCGAAATTTGATGGTCAAACTAAGTATTTGCTTCATTCTTATCCCCCTCATTAGTTTTATAAAAGCACCTAAAGGCCTAGCCTAGTGTTCAATGAAGTGGGTTGAAAACCTAAGGTTTCAGGTTCAAATCCTAGCAGAGGCAAAAATACTAGGTATTTCTTCCCATCTGTCCAAACCTTGGTGGATAGAGTTACCCGGTACCATTATTGGTGGGAGGTTGTAGGTACTTGCCCTGTATAATTAGTCGAGGTGTGGCAAGCTGGTCTCGATACCACGGTTATAATTTTTTTCTTAATTTAAAAAGAAGAAGTTAGTTTAAGAATACGGTGTTATTTTAATATTTGTAACATGGCCAAAATTTGATGGTTGAACCAAGTATTTACTTCATTTGCCAAGTCCCCCCCCCCCCCCCCCCCCCATCCCCACCTCAATTGGAAGTTTTCGGAATGGTGGGGAAGGAGGCCCTCCCTACTTAGTTGACTTTAAGCGCACCTGAACTATCCATAGTCGTTCTTTATCATCATATTAATTTTAAGATATTTGTTTCCACAGGGAGATCATATTTCTCCAGGTATAATTCCGTTGGCGATAAAGGATGTTTTTAGCATCATTCAAGATGTAAGTCAGCTTAAAAATCTATGTTAATTTCAAGGTTTAATGCCGCACATCTCTTCAAGCATGACTCTAAAGTGCTTTGCCATTCTTCACTTTTATTCAAGCTTGACAGCAATTCTTGTTTAAAATACTAGATTGTCTTTATGAAGGTATGACTTACTCTTACTTATCCAAACAAACAGTGTGACTAATCTTAAAAACATTCTTTCAGACTCCTGGACGCGAGTTCTTGCTTCGCGTATCATATCTTGAAATCTATAATGAGGTATGGTGCACATAAGCCATCTACTTCTGCATATGATGAAAGTGGCACTGAACTAGAAAGTTTAAAAATTTATTATGAATTGCTGCACGGATCATCTCTGAAAGAGCATCATGTGTTACAAATGATGTATCCATCTGAAGATTGTTAGTAAAATTTATGATTCTCTTCTTCCTGCAACATAAAAGACAGCTGCTATACAAAGTGAAATGATTTCTGAAGTAGATTTATCATCTCTCTTTATGCTCTTGTCCAGACCATACTTATTTAATTTCTCGAACCAAGTATTAACATCTAGTTGGTGTGCATGCTCGTCATGTTCATGATGCCAGGTTATCAATGACTTACTGGATCCAACTGGCCAGAATCTGCGTGTTAGGGAAGATAATCAGGTATTTGTTGCTAATAGTACTAGTTGATGTTCAGGGAGATTATAGGGTTATGAGCAAGAAGTTTTTTAGTTGTTCCTAAGACCTGTTTATCCAGAAGTGATATTTCTGGTAGTTTGATCTCTTTTCTTTGATATGTTTGTTTTTGAAGATGAGAATATTGTTTTAGCCTTTCATTTTCAAAAAAAGTATTGTTTTGATTCAGGAATAGAAAATAGCATTAGTAGTCCTAAAGATGACGAGAAATCATAAAAAATAATCAAGAAACTTGTCTCCCAGCACATCCTAGATGTTTGAGACACGTATATGATATCAATTAAGTATGGGTACCCTCTTTATTTCTCAAAAGTAATTAATAAGAAGCAGAAGCTAGGATATTAAGTTTGAATTGTAAGGTTGAGATCACTCATTTCCGCACATGTTGTTTTCAAAATCTACAAGTCCTATATGGCTATATCTGATAGCCAAAGAACAATTCCTGATGTTTCCGGTGAAGTTCTTCTATCTATATCGGATATATTTATGCTGCTTTCCGAAGTCCTTGACTTTATATGTTGCTCTGTCGTGCTTGATTCTTTGTACATGTAATGTATGTGCAGGGTACTTATGTTGAAGGCATAAAGGAAGAAGTTGTTTTATCACCTGGGCATGCGCTCTCTTTCGTTGCTGCAGGGGAAGGTAATTAGTGTAAGCTCTTCAGGTCTGTCTTCGTTGGCAGCCAATGTTACCCTATAATGGTATTGATTACCATTTGCCTATTCCAGAGCATCGACACGTTGGTTCAAACAATTTCAACTTGTTTAGTAGCCGCAGTCACACAATATTTACCTTGGTAAGTATAATATGATGGTTCATTTTGATGTATTGCTTATTGCAACCATAAGCTTCTGTGTTATGCACTTAACTTTTTAGGGAATGCACGCTGGTATGCGCATTGGAATTTTGTCATGTTATATATAAGCCTGGCTTGTTTGCACTTCCCTTTAGAGCATAAGTGAATGTTTGTTTTTGGTAAGGGCCCTTCTCACTAATTCAATGCAGTAATTATGGATATTTTTCGTAAGATGGGAGAATTTGACCTACTGGGCTATTGGGTCACTCTTCCTGGTAAACTTGGGTTTCTTCAATCATTTATTGAAAAGATAGACTGGCTAAAAGCCGATATCCAGAGCAAATGATACTTATATTGCTAACGATTTATATATAAATTGCCCATTTCACCGCCTTTGAATAATAGACCTACAAAACTTTTAGAGCTTTGGTAGGATGCTCTGTTTTATTTTTCTTCTTGTTTTTTAGTATCAACTTTGTTTGATAACTTTTATTCTATTGGGATGGAAAATGTCCTTTTTTGTTTAGAATTAGAGATGGAACAATGGAAGTTTGATATTTTGGTTATCAAAAAACAACGGAAGTTTGAACTAGGCAATGTCTTATTGTGGCTTTATTGATTTTGCAGGGTGACTAATCTATTAACCCACATAATTTTGTTCCTCGGCATAAATCACAACTTATGTTTTTTTCCCCAAGTTGTATGATAATAAGAAAATCTGCCAATTCTTGGAAAGTTGCACGAGAAACTGTTGATGAATCATTTTTTGGAGACCTTAAAAATCATCTGAAACATATAGAATTTTCGTTTTTGCCCCATTTATTCGTTGTTTACAATATTATATCAACAACAACAACAACAACAACATACCCAGTGAAATCCCACAATGTGGGTTCTGGGGAGGGTAAAGTGTACGCAGACCTTACCTCTATCTCGGAAGATAGGGAGGCTGTTTCCGAAAGACCCTCGGCTCAAGAGAAAACAGGACGAGAAATAGCTCAAAGCAAAAATGAAAATGCAACTAAAGAAAGCGAAAATGCTCTAATAAAGGAGGAAAAAGAAGCAGTGGCTACCACAGATAAATAAGATAGTCGAAGTACAAGAAACAACATATAGTAGCAAGAATCAAAGGACAATAAACTGTAGATCAAAACTGCGACTACTAGTACGAAGGGATACGCGGGACAACCTACTAGCCTTCTACCCTAATCTGAGTCCTCCATAGCTTTCTATCTAAGGTTATATCAACTTGAATATTTGTAAAGAACTAATCAGAATAGCTTTTCTATAGCATGAAATCCCGATACAGTGTTGGGAAGAAACTTCTGCTGAAATGGGATTATGGGCGTCAACTGTGTGTTGTAGGTTCATTTATTCAACTAGCACTCTTAGAGTTTTGGATGACAAGCTGTTGGAATTGTAACTAAATTTTTCCATTTCATGAATACTATGTGGGAAAAACTGTCAATTATGTCCAGTGTTGTCAAAGGCGCGCTTAAGCCCTGAAGCGAGGCTCAAACCATGTTGAGCGCTTCGCCTCGCTTTATGTGCGCTTCACTGTCATCATTAAGGCTCTAAGACATACTTTTCCTTGCCAATGAGCCTCTCTTGAAGGGGTGACACTAGATAATTCATATTTCACTTTATCGTAATATTTTTACAATTCCTTTGTCCATATGACTGTTATTCATGCTTATTATTATTAGTCTTGGACTAAACATATATAGATTTGTATTTTGCACCATTGCGCCTTTTTTCATTAAAGCCCACGCTTTATTTACACTTTGCGCTTAAAGCCCCAACTGACCTTAGAGCTTTTTTGCGCTTTTCGCTTTTGATAGCCCTGATTATGTCTTACCGGAAACTGTCAATTATGTTTGGTCCATTCCTTGCGACATTGATTTCTTGAAAGCAGTGACGTGGTTCATCCTTGATTCTTGATAATACAATCCTCAATCTGGAATTGCTTGATAAAGAAAAATCTTCAATCTGTAACTGCTACTGAATTTGGACCATATTGCGAAATACTCTGGTTTTATCTTCCATAATAGCCTTTTTTGTACTCTTCTAGTGTAGACATTTTAGTGGTTGTATTTGCTACCGGGCTTTGGTAGTCATGTCTTATTGTCCACTTTATTACACATTGTGCAGATGATTGAAAGTAGTGCTCATGGGGATGAATATGATGGAGTGATCTTCTCACAGCTTGTATGGCTACTGGACTATTTGTTCTGTATTAAACAACATTGCATTATAGCATCTAATGTTTTTGTTTTTTTCCCCTTAGAACTTGATTGATTTAGCTGGATCTGAGAGTTCTAAAACTGAAACAACGGGGTTGCGGAGAAAGGAAGGATCATATATCAACAAAAGTCTTCTGACTCTTGGAACTGTAAGTACTAAACATCAGTAGTTGATTGGGTCTCTATGTAGTGTTTCCATAACTGTTGCATATTAACACTACTATTGTAATAATTCAATTATGTGAAAAATAGAAGAAAAAAAGAGATACCTCTAATTTTTCTTCACAAAAAAGAGAGAGAAGACTATTACCCTCTAGTTTTTCATTCAGAAAAGAGAGAGAAGTTTATTATCCACTAGTTTTTCATCACAAAAAAGAGAGAAGGCTACCTGCTGAAATGGTTGTAGACAATTTAGGCTGGAGGAGTTTAGGCTGTGAGAAATAAGGCAAAATTGAGACTAAATGAAACAAGGATATTACCAAAATATCTAGATTCCTAATTGTGACAGAACCAGAAAGAATTTTGTATGCTACTAACCTAAACACATAAATGATAGAACATCCTAACAACTAAATCAGTTCTCTTGGCTTTCAACAAATTATTCGTACTCATGATCTACCATTATATATGGCATTGAGGCTGGGCTCAGGAGTAGAGTAGATTTTTATACATTTATTCATGTTCAATCTGACACCTTGATTCTGCTATCATGCATTAAGGTCATTGGAAAATTGAGTGAAGGGAAGGCATCTCATGTTCCTTATCGGGATTCTAAACTTACTCGGCTGCTCCAGACATCGCTGAGTGGGCATGGACATGTGTCTGTGAGTAAGATGAGCATATACAATACATTTCCACTTTATTGATCTATCTTATCTTTATTCAGCTGTACTGCTTTATTTGATGTGCATCTTTTCCTCCTAGCCTCCTTTTCATCTGAGCTCACCTGATACTCTTGTTGCCTGATAAGACCTAAAGAGATTACAGATAGGTCTAATTCACCTCTTCTTTCATGTTTTCTGTAGCTCATATGTACTGTTACTCCTGCATCAAGCAATATGGAGGAAACACACAATACACTGAAGTTTGCAAGCAGGGCTAAACGTGTGGAGATTTATGCATCACGCAACAAGGTTTTCTCTCTTTGCTGTTTCAATTTTGTGGAATTGGAGTTCTGAAGGCTGAAGCTTGATATATCTCTCTTTCAGATTATTGATGAGAAATCCCTGATTAAGAAATATCAAAGGGAAATATCATGTCTCAAACAAGAGCTTGATCAACTAAGAAGGGGGATGTTTGTAGGTGTTAATCCTGTAGAACTTATGACTTTGAAACAGCAGGTAACTTTCAAATTACATATGGTAAAGTCTGTCTACAGCTAGAGGTCAGGTATGTGTGTTCAGCTAACTACATTCTTAAAGGCATCTGTGCTCTGTAAGCATTTGGGGATTAGAATTTTGGCTGTAGTTGGGTTCTGGGCTTTATAACTTGTTCATGATATTTTTGCAGTTGGAAGAAGGGCAAGTAAAAATGCAGTCAAGACTGGAAGAGGAGGAGGAAGCCAAGGCAGCTCTTATGAGCCGGATACAGAGGCTAACTAAACTGATCCTTGTTTCTTCAAAGAATACAATCCCTAGGTATTTGGGGGATGTTGCTGGGCATCAGAGGAGTCATTCTCCTTCTGAAGATGATGTAGGCTGGTCTTCCTTTCATCATGAGTACTGTTTCTTTATGCTATTCTTTGCCACTCAAGTATCTTGGTAGATAGTTGCTGAATCCCATCCTCGATTCAATCTTAAAGATGCATCATACTTTCTGATTTTCGCAAGACTTTTACCCCGTATTGCAGCTTGGTTAGGTACTACGTATAGTTTCACTTAGCATGCATTAATTTTCTTCCTGCATCCTTTGTACCTGTTTAAAATTGTCCATGTATTTCAGGAAACTAAAAGTACTCTACTACTCTTCTTTTTGCTTCTTTTTATGTTTTCTCAAATTCAAAGTATTTAAAGAATATGTACATTTCATATTATTCATACAGGATAAAATATCTTTTTCTGTGTATATTGATATTCTTTCTTTATTTTCCACTCTTCCATTAGAAGATGGATAGTTCTATGCTTATAGATGGTGAGAATCAGAAAGACCCTTCAGCAGATACTTCTGATCTCAAACTCAGAAGATCTTCTAGCAAGTGGAATGATGATATATCTCAGGTTGGGAATGCGATCACTGAATCGGCTCAGGTGGGTGAACTTATCATTGGTTTTTCTTGTGGTTCAAAGCTGCATAGTATGTCTTTACCTCTCTAAATTTCACATTCTTAAAACCTTTTAGTGGAGAAGGCTACCATGGTGATTCTTAATATTGCTAACACTAATGCTCTGGAGGACTTGACAGATTTGTCATTAACATATGATGTTAGTTTTGTTATTTAAGCTTCATGTTGTGAAATTTACTCTGAATGCTTTCTGAGCGCAGAATTTGATGCATCTACATTTATATTCCTTGTGAATTAAGAAGTTACAATGCCGAAGTGTTCAACAAGCTCACCATTTTGTATCAGGAGCAAGAAATTAATTGGATCCAATAGCTATACTACATTTATTTCTAGTCCAGTCTTGCAGACATAGGTTTAGAGTTTCTTGTACCTCTGATGTTTGAACTTGGTTTAGATAGTAAAGCTTCTAGTCAATTGTGTAGTGTGTTCAGATAGTAAAGCTTCTAGGAAAAGGTGCAACATTATTGTCCTTTACTCGTTTATCAGGTTTTGATTTCTTTTCCCTTCATTTGATTATCTTTTTATTTGATTATAGGAAGGAATTTCAATGTCAGATCAGATGGACCTCTTAGTTGAGCAAGTCAAGATGCTTGCTGGAGAGACTGCATTCAGCACCAGTACATTGAAGCGCTTGGTTGAGCAGTCTGTTAATGACCCCGAGAGTTCGCAAACACAAGTACAGACTCTTTTATCTTTCTGGACTCAATGTTTTATAACAATGTGCTGGTCCAGTTGTAACAAGACTGGTATTTTTATGCATGAATTTCCTGCTCGGACTAAATGATTTTGTTTGAGTCACTTGTAGAATATCATCTCACTAGATTGTGCATTCAGTTTCTTCTAGAAAGGTGTATCCCCTTCAATTTTCTTCTGTTTAGAAAAACTTGAATGAATCTGTCAGTTGATGCTTTCCAGAAAGTCAGGCGTCTTATATTAGTATTTCAGCTGTGGAACATAGTCAGTTCTGGAATCTTCACTAGAAACGATGGGGAATCTTTGATCTTCAAAGTTCCTAGGATCTTAGATGCTTGACAACCTACCTCAAGATGTAACAATTTGTTCATTGCGACAGTTTTGGTTCTTCCTTATGCAATTGCAGCTGTCTGAAGCACATGGAGACGATTTTCCTTTGATCCTTTAAGTAGCTGTATATCTTAGAATCTGGACTTATTGTAGTGCTGAATTCTTATGACAGATTCAAAATTTAGATTGTGAAATTCAAGAAAAGAGAAAGCAAATGAGAATGTTGGAACAACGTATTGTTGAAAGCGGTCAAGCATCTGTTGCAAATGTATCTTTCGTTGAAATGCAGCAGGTGATGTCATGTTAGCCTTTTCTACTTGCATGAGTTTTTTTCCACCTCTTACGCGTTCTGTACTTTGTCTCATATTATTACCATCTTTGACAGACTTTGATGAAATTGATGACACAATGTAGTGAGCAGAGTTTTGAGCTTGAGGTTGGTTACCCTATAAAAGCTCAGCCAAGTACACTTTAAAGAAAAAACATCTACAAAGTTTCATTCTTGTTACAAGTTGGTAAGCATCTCTTTTCGCACGAAGTTGTTTACACTTTGATCTTTTTATGCAGATCAAATCTGCAGATAATCGGATTCTCCAGGAACAGCTGCAGAACAAGGTCAAACAAGGCATTATATCTTGTTGCAAATGGAATAATCTAGTCGCTAAATTTTATTGACCTTTCCCTGTTCATTTTGTATGAGTAGCTAATTTTCTTTTCTAGGCATAATTTGGCTGTTATGTAATGTTGTTTTCAGTGCTTAGAGAACAAGGAACTACAAGAAAAGATTTGTCATCTTGAACAGCAGCTAGC
The DNA here is from genome assembly GCF_019175385.1 of Lycium barbarum. NCBI lineage: Eukaryota > Viridiplantae > Streptophyta > Magnoliopsida > Solanales > Solanaceae > Lycium > Lycium barbarum. The sequence goes on along the minus strand of NC_083342.1, from coordinate 79,935,571 downwards.
GCCAGTCAAGGCAGAACAATCATATCCCTCATCAGAAAGATGTGTATCTGATGAATATGTTGATGAGCTTAGAAGGAGAATTCAGTCACAGGTGATTTTAAAAGCTTTCGTCCACTGACATATTTGGTCTGCATGTCTCGAGTTCTTGAGGTAGATAATAACTTTTGATGGTAGTTATAGGTCTGATGAACGGAGGATTTTTTATTTTCTGCAATTATTTTACTGTTGTGGCATTCCCTGGGGAGGGGGTTCCTCAGGAGCAAGTATATCCTGATTACCTCCGAAAACAATACACCGTGCAGAATGCATCATGCCTCGCGTTAAAGTAAAACACAAGGGAAATTCAAGGACTATATGAAGGTTATTAGGTTAAGAAAAGTTCCTTCATATAAGTTTGATTAAAATAGAAGAAAGAAGAAACCTGTGCTTTCCAAGTTGATGCATTTTAGTATTGAAAATAACCTGTTGTAGTATGGTTCAGAATAATTAGTTTAAAATTTCTTCAACTAAGGAATTGAAATGATTTGATTAATGCATTGATGAGTGTGCCTATTCTCTCCCTTCTTTTTATCCTAAGTTAATGTATCAAGCTTCACCTTTATCTCTCTTTGACATTGTTAGATGTTCTGAGACCCAAGTTTTTGCTTCAAAACAATCCACTTCATGTTGCCTAGACACGTTGTCTTTGTTGTGATTGACTTTCTGTAGTCTTTGTTTTCTCGATAAAATTGGCAGTTTTTAAGTTTTGTTTGAGAATGAACTGGTATGTTAAGTTTCTATGTTGTCTGTAGTTGATGAAGATAAAAGTTTCCATGAATTTGTGTATTAAATTTTCAATCTTTTATTACTTGGATTTCCCCCAATTATCAGACTAAATCTCGAGACCTTTTGTTTGTGTAATGGCCTTCATGTTGTACAAGAACGTTGATGTGGTTGCACATGCTTTATATGAATTCATATCATGGTTCTAATATGTTTTGCAATTTGAGCAGGATATTGAGAACGACAAGCTAAAGCTGGAACATATTCAGATTGCGGAGGAAAACAGTGGGCTGCGTGTGCAGAACCAGAAATTGTCAGAGGAAGCTTCATATGCAAAAGAATTAGCATCTGCTGCTGCTGTTGAACTGAAAAATTTAGCTGCTGAAGTCACAAAGCTCTCATTACAGAATGCAAACCTAGAGAAAGAATTGTTGGCTGCTCGGGAGATGTCGAGTTCTAGGAGTTCCATTGCACAAGCTGGTAACCTTAGTAGCAGAAAGCATGGCGAAAACATAAGACCAGGGCGTAGAGGCCGGGTTTCTGGCCGAGGAAGTGAAGTTTCAGGAGTGATTCATGATGACTTTGACATGTGGGACCTAGATCCTGAAGATCTAAAGATGGAGTTGCAAGCAAGAAAACAACGTGAAGCAGTTCTTGAGGTTGCCTTGGCTGACAAGGAAATTGTGGAAGATCAGTACAGGAAAAAAGTAGAGGAGGGAAAGAAAAGGGAGGCTTCTTTGGCAAATGATTTGGCAAATATGTGGGTGCTTGTTGCTCAGCTAAAGAAAGAGAATAGTGCTAGGCAAGACTTGAAGCTGGCAGCTGACTGGCAGATTGGTGGAGAAGACAATATGATGAATCCAGAAACTAATGATGGTGACCACAAGGACCCCATCTCTGATGTTAGCCAAGATGGGGATCATACAAATGCAGGATCTGAGATTCCGAAGGAGGAACCTCTGGTTGCCCGCTTGAAGGTAAGTCAGCTTGTCCTTTTATGGTCGGTTATCTGCACCTTTGTCTGGACACATGTAGTATTTGACATATCCTTCTCATCCATCTGAATCTTCTGGTGATGTTAATTTTTTAGCCAGTGGCGTAGCCAGGAATTTAACTAAGGGGGTTCAAATTTTGAAGAAGTAAATAATTTTTTTCGATGAATGGGTGCACCGAAAATTTTAAATCAAACTACGTAATATTTTATTAAGTCATAAAAACACTTGTAATAGAACTAGCAATTGAATAGATAAAAACTAACATAAAGAAGTCAACAAAAGAAATTCTATGAGGTTGACGTTAAGAAGCCGGACTTATTGTTTTTGGTACTTCACAAAAATATTTCGTCAAGTCCAGTAAAACTTCAAAATAAGAGTAGTCAAGCAGATCAGACTTACTAGAAACATAAGCACTTAATCTATCAAGAAATTTTCCTACTGTTTTTTTTTTTTAAGTTTCTCCCAGAATGATCTAACAAGCTACACTATACTCTTATTCCCTAGCGGAAAGCATTTGAGCTAAGAAAATCCCTCCCTCGTTTATTTGTATTAGTGCAAGAAGATGTATTAGTTTCCTTTCATTTAAACGTTCTTGATAGCATACCCAAACTAACCTACTTTTGAAATGGTCTCTCGACTGCTACGGGAGATCAATACAGATCTTTTCCCAAAGAACAAACCAAAACTATTAATGGTACTTTGGTTCTCCAAATTTTGATGTTTAACCAAGCATTTTGAAGAAGGTAGAACCAATGTATACATTTGACAAAGGATTTTCTTATCCGTCTTTTGAATTTTGGAATAGACATGCTTACTGGATTTTGAGTTTTAGGATTTGCTTATTTATTACTCTGTTATTACCCATTGTTTAACTAAAAAAAAGGTCAAAACAGACTATTAGTTTCAGAAGAAAATATGAAGTTAAAACAGATTTAGCAGTTCTAATAGTGCGTGATTTTGTGTATGTGAAAAAGTTCCCCTAACCCGGAATGTTATATATTAGAAATTTAGAATCGATCCCATGCCCTTCAAGGAATTTTGCACACCCTTCGCCGCTGGGCTAGCACCCTTAGTTGTGTCAAGGGTGTTCAATTGTTATTATATAATCGTTAAAAATGGCATTCACGTACATACACGGTATAATATATCTACATAAACACTTATAAAATGGTCCATAGAATCATAAGTAGGAGAGCAATTTTAGCTTATATTCTTTACTGTGTGGTATGGAACTCTGTGCTATAAACTGATAGGAATCGATTTGGGGAAAACACCAAATCAAACATAAAACGCAGAAATTAAGGATAACAAGAAATTAGGGGATGAGAATTGAAGCAAAGGGGATGAGAAAAGAGGGATAGAAGCTAGACGCCCTTGATTGGACAAACCTAAGTATATTAAACCTAAGACCCTTCCAATTGGATTTAATCAAGGAAACCTAAGCTATTTGAATTCCAATCAAGGGAAATCAAATGAATCCATAAATGACAACTCTAATGAAAATCAATGGAATGATTCATAGTCAACAAAGGAATCCACCTATGATGAACTATCACTAAATCTATAGCTGAACAAACTATCTCTCCAAAGGAGTAATCTCCACTCTCAATTCATCGTAATTCATAAACTAAGTAATGAAATAACTAAGTAGAGTATTTATATTACTAGGCTAAAGAAGACTAGACTAACTATTACAAAAATACCCTTCGTGAAGTAAGGGCCTTGTTTGGTAGTCTTCTTTAGGATAATGGCTTGAATTGCGAAGATAGCCTCTTGCATAGCTAGCCACCATCGTGTCCCAGCTTCTTATCTTCGCTCCACACGACCAAGCAATCATCCATACGTTATATGCTCGATTTGGCCCATGTGTGCTCCTCGGGATCGTATCATCCTCCCCTTCTTCAAAAGGATTCGTCCTTGAATCCGTATCTTGCAAAAAGTAGAAGAGAATGAGTACATACCCTCTCACGAAAACAATAAGGTAATCATCATAAGGCAAATGATAATACCTATAGCATGCAACCAACACACTAAATGGCTCACTCTTATGATATAACCAAGCATCAAATGGATCTAGAAAGAACATGTATCCAAATAATGCCAAAGACACTTGGCTATTCAAATAATTTTGATAGAAGGGTAAACCAAAGACAGTAATGCAATTAGGAATCCTAACATGCAAATCCACATTGGCCCTAGCAATCAAGAAGCATATATCTCCCCTTAAGTCTAGAAACAAGTGATATCCCTCATGGCTAAGTGCAATATTACAAATAAGTCCAACCCAAGTCAAGGGTCTAACCATCACATTAGCCCACCTCAATAAAGGACTCACCACTAAGTCAACACCGGGGTCAAATACAAAGGTGTCACCCACACTATTTTGTTCACATTCCCCATGCAAGCCCAACATGAAATCAAGTAATAACACTAGAAAAGAATCACACAAATGGATAGAAGTGCTACTACTATACTCATCACATAAATAAGTTACCTCCATGGCTTTAGAAAGCCCAAGAATAAGCATGAGCCACGAATACATACCGTCCTTGAAGGAAGTACAAGATGTGACTTCATACCCAAGTGTAGTCCAACGGGGTCTCCTCAAATGGTCTTCATCTTCAAGACTCCTCTTTTGATAAAACTTCATAAGCAAGTTAGTCAAATAATCAAGTTCATCAAGAGAGACTTTTACCATTATGCTCATTCAACCTATGCCAAGCTAAGAGCAGCGTCTCCTCACCCCTTAGGTTAGAAGATCTAGCATAGTCTTCCAACATATAATCTCCGTTTCTTTCACATTGCTCCCCTTCTTAAAAGAGCATTCTTCATTTTCGGAAGCCTTTTTCAAACACGACGTTGGTCCATCAAGTGGGTCACAAACCTACGACGTTGGTCCATCAAATGGGTCACAAACCCTTAAGGACTTTTCGTCATCGGGGCCATGCTTGACTAATAAAGTTATATAGATTACTACTTTCTGTAAACATGTCAAATGGATTTCCAATATGGAAGTATGTTTATGTAAATTAGGATGGACACTCAGGGATTGCATCTTACTGTTTTGGTATAGTAGAAGGTGCTGCTAACTATTGTTATTTCTGTATATGGAAATTTTCCGTGATGTGTCATATTTGCACCTCCAGGCTCGAATGCAAGAAATGAAGGATAAGGAACACAGGTACTTGGGTAATGTTGATGCAAATTCACATATATGTAAAGTATGTTTTGAGTCGCCTACTGCTGCAGTGCTTCTTCCTTGCCGCCATTTTTGCTGTAAGCTGCTATTTTATTTCTTTGCTTCCATTATTTGTGCTCTCATGTTGTAGGCTGTTCTGATGCAGTGTTAATATTGCAGTGTGCAAGTCTTGTTCCCTTGCTTGCATTGAGTGTCCACTCTGTCGGACAAAAATTGCAGATAGGATTCTTGCTTTTACCTGACTTTTTCCCGTTCATCTGCTTGGAATAATGGTGCATAAAAGGTTAGAGTCCTCATGAATCACACTTTACTTACCTTTGTGCACACATACATTGTGAAAAATCTTTCTTACTCTTTCTATCTTCTCATTACTGCAGGAGTTCATTTACTCTTGTCAACTTGGCATTTTCTATGATATTCTTTAATTAGTTCAACTGTATGTATCAACCCTATTCAGATGCTATATCATTTTTTCCTATGTACAACCAAGGACTGTAAAATAAGAAGACACAAAGCAACAGAGGTAGTGACACAAATTAGTAAAGCTCTCTCAAGGAGTTGCCATATGATCTCCTTGATCTTCAGATTAAGTGTATTCTTCAGATGTAATGTATAGAACAGATGAGCAATACAAGATGCCATGTTAATGTTGTATTGTCTGTAAATTTTTTAACCGTCTATATCAGTTGTCTGTACTTTTGGATTTCTTTATTCATGTCCTTTTTCCATCCATTTACCGGACGCTAAGTGTCAGATTTGGAGAATCTCTTCTCAGCAAACTTGTAATTTCGTACTTCAGATAGAAAATAGAAAGAACACTTTCGATATGGATGCTTGTCAAGGGACCAGTCTGTGGCATGGAAGATCCGAATATGCATGAGTGTTTAGAATTAGGCTGCTTTGACACCTTGGATGCTTGAGGTAGGTCTTCCATATGTGCAAGTTTTTTCTGCAAGAGTACAATCAAAAGCTGATTGGCAAACCTTGGGTCAAAGTAATAGTTGGTAAACCATGCAAGTCTTCAATATATCATAGTATCAAATCCTTCCCAATTTTTTTTTTATCGAATACCACTAGGCAGTGTACCTAGTGGTAAATTTTATAAACATTAGAATCAAAACATGTCTTTACAATGTGAAAGAAGTTTAAAGATACTAAAAAGCAAAAACTAGGATCAACTTTATGCCATACAAGTGCCTAAAGTAAATCTTACAAATAAGTAGTCCGGGACAATGTAACCAGTTGGCATGGCTAGAAACCACATATAAGCATCTTCAAGTCTCTCACTGAGGCTATAGTTCCAACGCCAAAATGTGTGCGCTCTCCCTCAACGCACAACTGGACGACAATATTCCACCAAATCAGGTTCTTGTTGAAGTCTTCTTAACCAAACGATTATACCATGTACCATGCCAAGCAGAGGCGTGCAGGATCTGAAAGTGAGAGGGGCACGACCGAGTAGTGATTATATAAATGTCTGGAAAAAAATTGGGCATATGCTAGAGGGGGGAACAAACCCAAGTCTGCACTTAAAGGGGAATTTGTGCACCCCAACTGACTAGGGCAGTTCCCAACCTTCGGGACTAAGTATGCCAATCTGTTACGTCCCGTATTTTTCTCGAGTTAAGCTACGTCGTAAGTGAGCTAATGTGGACTCATAGAGACTATGATCTTATACGAGGATAGCGAAGGTTTAAAACAAGTGTTAGGGATGTGCCGTAAATGTTAGAGCTTAAACGAATCGAAGTGATACGAATCGATTTGGGGATGAAGCCAAATCAATTCAAACACGGAAAAATTAAAGGATACGAAGAAAAGGGATGAGAAATAGAGATAAATACTTGACCCGAATGGTAGGATTCTATAGACAAACCTAGGTATATTAAACCTAAATCCTTCTAATATGAACTAGAATCTACAAGAACCAAAGCAATAGAAGTTTACTTGAAATCCACAAATGAACAATCTTCATGAATTCATTAGAAACCAAAGCAATATGAATCAAGGCAAGAAGTTCACTTGAAATCCACAAATGAACAATCTTCATGAATTCATTGGAAATAAAAGGTTCATAACCGTAGAATCTACCTAACAATCTATCACTCAAAATATGAGTATCTCTGATGTGATTCTTCGAGTTAACAAAGAACCAATCGACCAGGATCTTATTCTTGAAGCGATTGATGGGTAGAATTCAAGAAACGGACGTAAATCGGGCTATACTTTTCGAAATTATGTGATTTCAAGACGAGGAGAAAGATGACGATTTGAACTATAAAATTGGCTCTTGAATCGATTAAAACAAGTAAATATTGAGGGTACAACGATGGAAAGAAAATTAGGGTTCTGGGTATAAACTAGAACGAATTTTAATCAAGAAACGCGTTATTCGATCAAGAACAAATAAAGTTCCTAAGTCACCACTTGAAATCAATTAGCGTGATAAAGAAACACCACACGCAACTGAATACAAGGTAAAGACTATCACCACCTTGCTTGGAACCAAAAACAAGGATAAAGAACAAGAAATAGAGAGAATAACTCTATTGCAAAATTTAGGTTTATGCTAAAAACGTGAATAGTGTTTAACAAAGAATAAGAACCCTTTATATAGGCCTAGGGTCTCTTCTTTGATGACTACAAATCCTTATTCTACTCTAGAAAGGAAATAGCTAAAAACAAGGAAAGTAAGATCCCTATTCTATAAGGAAAAGAATAAAGAAAACCAAAATCCTACTAGAACTATGATAAAGATCCTACTAATAATAGGAAATTTAATCCTACTATATTATAAATCAAGAAATAAGAAACCTATTTAGAAAAGGTGTCAAGAAACAAGAATGGGAAATAATCTTCAAACTTGAGCTTCTTGGACTTTTCTTTTTCTTGAATTTCAGTCTTGTGTTTCTTGATTTTCTTGAATTTCTTGATATTCTTCATCTTTCATCACTAATGCACCGGCGATATTTGTGGATTTAATGATTAGTGTTTTTAGGCCTATCCTAGATTTGTTTGTGATCGTGTTTATTGATGATATTCTGTTATACTCTCGATCTGAGGCAGAGCATGCAGACCATTTACGTACTGTCCTTAGAGTTCTTCAGGCTAAAACATTGTATGCGAAATTTTCTAAATGTGAGTTTTGGTTGAATTCAGTGACTTTTCTAGGGAAAATTATTACAGCTGATGGTATTCAGGTGGATACCCAGAAAATTAAAGCTATGAAGACTTGGCCGAGACCTACAACACCTACGGAAGTTCATAGTTTTATGGGCTTGACACCTATTACAGAAGATTTGTAGAAGGTTTTTGTAGAAGGTTTTTCTTCTATCTTTGGACCACTAATGAAGCTGACTCAGAAATCAGCTAAGTTTCAATGGACAGATGCTTGTGAGCGCAATTTTCAGGAGTTGAAGAATAAATTGACTTCAGTCCCGGTTCTGACACTTCCAGAAGGATCGGAAGGCTATGTTATCTCTTGTGATGCTTCAGGTATTGGACTAGGTTGTGTATTATGGTAAAGTTATTGCTTATGCTTCAAGGCAGTTGCGGAAACACGAGAAAACTACCCGACCCATGATCTAGAGTTGGCTGCGATAATTCATGCATTGAAGATGTGGAGGCACTATTTGTATGGCGTTCATGTTAATATCTATACAGACCATAAGAGTCTCTAGTATATTTTCAAGCAGAAGGAGTTAAATTTGCATCAAAGGCGATGGTCGGAGCTATTGAAATATTATGATGTTAGCATTTTGTATCATCTTGGAAAGGCGAACGTAGTAGCCGATGTCCTTAGCCGTAGATCCATGGGTAGCTTATGTGATGGCCAGCCAGAGAAAAGAGATTTAGCTCGTGAGCTTCAGCAATTAACTAACCTAGGAGTCTGATTTAGCAGCCTCGTCTTTATTAGTGTCACGACCCAACCGGAGGGCCATGACAGGCACCCAGAGCTAACCTACCGAGCACCTCTTATCATACTTCTCATTGTCATTTTGTAGGTGGACCACAAAAGATAACTCATGAATATCATAATCTGTAAAGGCTTCCACAAGACAAAAACACATCTATATACACATCTTCAACTATGCCCATATGTACAAGCCGACAAGGCTGACAAAAATAATATATAAAGATATGAACCGATGAGGTTATAAAACATCTAACTATATACATCTGTCTACAAGCCTCTACATAGAATTCATAGAATCATAAAGACGGGTCGTACCCAAAATATGTACAAAAAAGAATAATACCACTAGACTGCAGCTCCGAAGCAAATGGAGCGCTCCTGTGAAATCGCTGATGAAGCACCTAGGGATCTGATCCGTCTCCCTGCCTACCTGCGGGCATAAACGCAGTGTCCACAAGCAAAAAGGACGTCAGTAAGAATAATGTACTGAGTATGTAAGACATAAATAACAATATAATAAAAGTATGAAAGAAGCATGAGATAGGAGAAATAACATGTACATCTGATTGCCTCTTAAGGCAGAAATGATGCATGCTTAGCCTTTTTTTACATTTTCCATACATATATAATACAAGTGTTAGTGCTGCAGAACGTGCAGCCCGATCCATATATCATATCATCCCGCGTCCGGGGTAGCATTATAACGTACCCACTACACTGGTGTGCACATCTACGTGCCGTACCCGAACGACTATAGCGCTGCTCAGTGTGAGAAAATAGCTACATATATATAAAGCATGCATGAGAGCCCAAATAAAAGCTATAAATCTATCGGAGTGACGTAAGGTCGGTAAACCTCCGATTTCTATTATGGAATCATCATCATCGCTATATCTCACCTTGGAAGAACAACTACCATAAGATGAGATCAACAACAATGAATAAAACCAATAATCATGGAACAAGCTCAACAATATCATGAGAACATCAAGAACTATAGCTTTGGTATCTCTAGAAATGGAATCATCATCACCATCATCATGAAGAACATTTATCAACAATATCATAAGAGCTTTGAGAATTATGAGCTTCTAGCATTTCTAGGAATAGGGATATTATGGGTGTCATGTGTAAGTTCACAACAAAGGAATCATGCCTTAAGAAAGAAAGGGTTGGCTATATATACGTCACATTTATGGCATGGTATAAAATGAGACATCTTTGAGAACCTATCTACCACAACAAAAATGCTATCATGACCCCCTTTTGGTTCTTGGAAGACCCAACACAAAATCCATAGAAATGTCTATCCAAGGACAAATAGGAGTAGGAAGGGGAGTATACATACCTTGGGGCCGAGTCTTGGACTTGGCTTGCTTGCATTCCAAAAATTGACCACATAGCTTTTCCACATCAGGCCGCATTTTAGGCCAATAGAATTGTTCATTCAAAATGTCAAGTGTCTTGACCACTCCAAAATGGCCCATCATTCCACCACTATGTGCTTCCTTGACCAAACATTCTCTCCATGAGCTCATAGGGACACAAACTCTACCATCCTTGAATAGGAACCCATCTACAAGTTGGAACCTATCAACCCTCCTCCCTTGGGTCAGCTCCTCACAAATTACCTTAAAGTCGGGATCTTGAGAATAGAATCCCTTAAGGCTTTCAAAACCCATCATTCTAGAAGTCATCGTATTGAGCAAGACATGACTTCTAGACAAAGCATCCACCACCACATTTTCTTTACCTTTTTTTTCATGGATCACATAAGGGAAAGCTTCAATTAATTCTACCCACATGGTAGGTCTTTTGTTGAGTTTGGATTGGCCCTTCAAATTCTTCAAAGACTCATGATCTGAATGAATCACAAACTCATTGTGCCACAAGTAATGTTTCCAATAGGTCAATACCCTCACAAGTGCATACAACTCTCTGTCATATGTTGAGTAGTTCAATCACGCCCCCTTAAGCTTCTCACTAAAATAAGCTAAGGGTTTGCCTTCTTGCATCAAGACAACACCTATGCTAACTCCGGAAGCATCACACTCTACTTCAAACGTCTTTTCAAAATTCGGTAATTGCAACAAAGGTGCTGAACTCAACATAGAATTCAATTCTTGGAATGCCTTTTCTTGCTCATCTCCCCACACAAAAGGAACATCCTTTTTGATCAATTCGGTCATTGGGGAGGCAATTTTTTACACCTTGGAAAATTCCCCATTAACGTACAGTGAATAGGCTAGCGAAGGGCACGACTTATACGACATTTTGATAAGTAAGAAATAGCATTTGATGATCCTAATCGAGATACAAAGACATTTGACGCAAGGGAAGAAGGTTGTGAAGGGAAGTAAAGGATATGTTGCGTGTCGGGTAAGAATTATGAGCGACGAGTTAATGATGGCGTAATGATGTCCTGGAGGAGAGTGACTATTATACCCCACATTCTTTTCATATTTTAAAGTGCGTCATAACTTAGTTAACGTAAGCTTAGGAGAACAAGATTGTATTTTAAGCCTAAATACGAAGATTCCTATTATGCAATAAGTGTTACGTACAAGTTAAGGTGGATCAGATTTTTCTTAAATGGAACATTGCACAAAGAAGTGACTTACTAGCTTAGGATATTAATTTGGAATTTATGGGAAAGTAGTAAGTGGACAGCAAGTACAACATAGATATGCATAAAGCTAAGGTTGCCGCATAAGTGATGACTATTAGGAGATTTGGTCTACAAGTGACATGTGTCAAGGGAGGATGGGTGGCACTTATAATATTTTTACACTTCAGTGAGAATGAAATTGAAGCATAATAACGAGATCGGTGTATAAAAGGATGAGGTCCCAAAATTATTTAGGACTTAAAAAGTATGATGGCAGTAATTGAGAATAATATTTAGTTTATGTATAAAGAGGCTATGGACTAGAGTTCTACCACATGATTATGATAATGAGTATATGAAGTGTATTAGAAATAATTGGTATTAAAGTGAATTGAGATCAAGAAATTAATGGACATAATTGGATAATTATTAAGTGGACATAATCCACATGTCATGGTAAGGCAGCAACAAGTGTCCTATGTGAGGTGGTGGCAGCAAGTGGGTATGTGTCACAAGGCCGTGACAACCTTAGTGACACAATACACCAAAAGTTGCCAAGTGTAAGGTCAAATAAAGATATGCATTCTTTATCTCAATTTGGTGAATTCATACCAAATAATCACAATGCACATCAACAACGTGATTGTAGAACATAAAGGAATTTCTCATAGTTAGTTGGGTGGATTCATTATAGAACAACTATACAACAACAAGTTCGTGGCAACAACACTTTCCTCCGGTTCTAGCAGATCGAAGGTTACTTCATAGTGAAGCAAGGTGGAAGAAGAGTAGTTATTGGCATATAAGATAAGAAATCCTCTCTCCTAGATGTATTTGATTTACCCAAGTCGTATCTACGTTGCTAGATGAATTAAATACGAACTTGCGAATAGAATTGTCATGTGATAGAGTTGGAGTTGGGGGCTGTTTTTTCTTGTTGTAATTAATACAAGCTGAGATTTGTAGTAAATAATGCTCTTATCATATTGAGAATATTTTTAAGGTTAAGAAGGAAACATACGAAAAGGTGCTATGGAGAATACGGATTCTAATTCGAGCTTGTCGCTCGTTATAAAGTATTACGAAGTTGTTATGGATATGCATGTTGTGTTGAAATTTATTTGTGGTTGGGCTGTTGTGGTAATATACCGAATTGGAAGATGCTGCTCGAATTTCGACAAAATTCTTAAAGAATTTAATTTGGAGGCTTAAGATAAGCATATGACGACAAGCCTAATAATAGTATGACTGGTTTTACATGTAGATTACGAGACTATGAATGATCATACGTAGATTGCAAGACGAGAAGTGAGTTGATACTCAAGTGTTAGTTTATTCTACTTATTCTATTGAGTCTCAGATGATGATTTAGTTTGCATATAGTTGCTCACTACTCTGCTCGTGCATACTGTTAATATATCTTTCACCGAGTCCCGGGCCGGGTATGTTTTCGTGCACAGTTTCACTGCATTGTTCACCGAGTCCCTCACTAGAGGGTCAGGTACGATATATATATATATATATATATATATATATATATATATATATATATAATGATATGATGACATGATGATGTGATGATGGCACCGAGACCCCTGATGGGCCGGGCATGGTATACATGTGTATGACTTTATTCACCGAGTCCATAATGGGCCGGATATGGTATATGATATAGCTATGCATGATTTTTATTTCACAAGGCATAAGTACAGCGATATCTTGATTGTCATACTTGTCTCCGGTAATCTTTATTTCGATCATGATCTTCTTTATTGTATTTCATGCTTTATATACTCAGTACATACCTCGTACTGACCCCCTTTCTTCGGGACGGCTACGCTTCATGCCCGCAGTTACAGATACTAGATTTGGTGATCCTCCAGCTTAGGACTTCTGCTCAGCTATTTGGAGAGCTCCATTGTTCCGGAGTCTAGACTATTTTGGTATAGATCTTTTGATATAGACTTATGTATATGTCCAGGGGTACGGCGGGGCCCTGTCCCGTCATATTTCACTTTTATACTCTTAGAGGTCTGTAGAAATATGTGGGTTGTATATGGGTTGTATATGGTTTATGGTCAGCTGTGTCGATATGATTTGTTCTGGATATTCCCATATGTAATGGCAGCCTTGTCGGCTTGCATATTGTATTATGCTTGGTTAGCTGTGACTCCTCAGGAGACAGGTTTATGACATGTGACGTTATGAATCTTTAGTTGCCTTTACAAGTTTCCATACAGTCCTTAGTTCAGTCTGACTATATCTAACGGGTTCGTATATGAGTGTCCAGCTCGGGCACTAGTCATGGCCCATGGGGTTGGGTCGTGACAGTAATAATGCCCCTTAGATTGGTAATGAAGTGTTAATCAAGTGTCAAGAAGGTTCCATAAGGATTGGAGATCTAACGAGTTTCGGACAACTGGGCATTATACGGCCAAACATACGGACTGTATGTCTTGCCTAGAATAAGGGTCCTCACTGGACAAAACATACGACTCGTATAAAATGTACGGACCGTATGTTGGTCCGTATGCTCTGGTCGGGACAGATTTCAAGATTAATATAAGGACCCCTCTCTCTCATTTTAATTCATTTCATTTCACTTCTCCACACCTCAAGAATTCTCTAGAACTCTCTCCATTATACTTATACCACTACAGTTAGCCTAGTCAGCAGAGCGATCTTAATACTCTCTCCAATACAAATTAATTGAGATTTTAAACTTGGGCATATAGATCAAGGAATTCACTACCTCTTAATTTTTAATTGAAATTTTGACTAAAATATTCTTAATTATGCTATTCTTATCTTTTTATGTTGACATAATTATTATGGGGATATGCGAATGTATTAACAGCAAATTTGGAAAAAAGAATTAAATACTTTCTTAATTTCGTAAAATATCAATTATTTTAGAAACTAAAACCTCACTTATTTTGGATCAGAGGGAGTATGAATTTTGAGAGACACTTGCCTTTTTATAATTCTCCATATTTCTTTTCTATAAAAATAAAACTAAAAAACAAATAATCGCGCTTCTATTGAACACCTCCCCTCGCAAGCAAGTCCGTGATCAACTTAATCAAACCCACAAAAGCAAGTGTATGAAACCTATTAAAAGTTCATCTACATCAAGAAATCTCAAGGGAAGTGAGTTAGGGTTTTGGTGCAAGAAGAGAAGTTCCACTCAAGGTTTATTTATCCATCATCTAAGGTGAGTTTTATGATCATTCCTTGTTGTTTAAAGTGTTAACAGTTAAAAATACTTGGATTGTAGAAAGATATAGGAAATGGGTCATGAATGTGGGAATAGTGACATTGTTGGATAAAGGTTTGGATTGAGTCATGATTATCGATATGTTGTGATTGTAAATATGTTATGAATGGCATTTAGAACATGGAATAAGTATTATATGTGAGAAAATGCAATAATGAACTATGACCATGATTATGGAGAAATTGGAGTGAAATGGTGAAATGTGTTTTGTCATGAATGATGATTGTTGTTTGCGATATTGTGAATGTTGTTATGAATGTTTGGGAGTTGATATAGAATATGGGGAAAGTAGTATAAACAAAGGAAATGCTGCCCAATTTTCTTTAGCCTTAGTAAGCACGTTCAAGTAATCGAGTACCTAATGTTAATGCGAATCCTCTTGAAGGTAAACGATAGGGACATTGAAGGAGAACAAGCAAGCGATAGATTAGTTAAACGAAAAAGGTATGTGAGGCTAGTCCTTTCTTTCTATGGCATGAATCCAATGGCATGATTCTTCCTTCTTTTCCATGAATCCTCTACATTCCGGAAAGCTAAGAGTCTATGTTCATGAATAGCTACATGAGATAAGAGATACAGTACGAGCCCAATAATGATGATGATGAGCTTAAGTCTAAAGATTCTAGAGTTTATGATATGATGTTCTTATATAGTTAATGATGCCGTTTATTGTATACACTCACCTTATATCACGACCCAACTAGGGGCCGTGACGGGTACCCGGGGCTAACCACCAAGCACCACTCGTTCTACTACTCATCATACTTATTTAATATTCTTTTATCAAATTCGTACTCAAAGCATAAGAAAATCATTTCTCTTTTGAGAACATAAGTACTTTTATATACATACGCCTCTCGGCTATCAAAATAATAATGTACACATATATACACATATACAGAAGTGACCTTGTGAGATCATATAACCCACACTGCGTATCTACGAGCCTCTACTGGAGTGCTAGACATAAGGACGGGACAAGACCCCGTCATGCCCAAAATATACATGTACGCAAAAGAATAATCATAAGCACCTCCGAACAATGGAGTGCTCTCAAATCAGCCGCTAGTTCCTATGAGTCTGGATCAGGATCACCTCCCTGTCTACCTGTGGGTATGAACACAGCGTCCAAAGAAAACGGACGTCAGTACGAATATTGTACTGAGTATGAGAGGCATAAACAATAATGATACATCAATGAGACAAAGGAAGCATTAATAAAGAACAACTGTATATGACTGTAACTTATAGAAGAAATAGCACATGCTGACTCACTCATAATCATCATCATCTCATGTATGCAATAATGTATAAGTTGCCCGTTCATATAGGTACGGTGTGATAATGTATAAGCTGCCCGTCCATATAGGTACGGTGTGATAATGTATAAGCTGCCCGTCCATATAGGTACGGTGTGATAATGTATAAGTTGCCCATCCATATAGGTACGATGTGATAATTTATAAGCTGCCCGTCCATATAGGTACGGTGTGATAATGTATAAGCTGCCCGTCCATATAGGTACGGTGTGATAATGTATAAGCCTTCGTCCAGGCCTCCCGCGTCCGGGGTATAGCTGCCCACTATAGCGGTGTGTATGTCTGCCCGCCTTAGCGGTGTCTGCCCGGCCATATAGGCATGGTGTAACATCATCATCATGTGCATACCATAGGCCTATCATAATATTATCATAATGCATGCATAATAGCTCAAGGGTAGTTATACTTTATCGAGGTGACATAAGGTCGTGAACCCTCGATTCTATTATGGACACTTATAAGAATTTTGCCTCACCTTGAAGGAAATAGGATATAAGGTGAGTGGATACAATGAATGACATCATTAGACTTATGATATTCTACCTCACCTTGAAAGAAATAATGTATGAGGTGAGTGTATACAACGTACGACATCGTTAGCATTATAGGAATATCATATCGTGAACTCTAGAATATTTATACTTAACTCATCATCATCCTCATCGAACTCGTAACACATCTCTTAATACATTTTGGTATTCATGATCATAGACTCTTGGCTTTCCGAGATATAAAGAACTCATAAAGAAGGAGGAAAATCAGACCATAGGATTCATGCCATAGAAAGAAAGGACCTCACATACCTTTGGCATTTAACTAATATATCACTTGCTTGTTCTCTTTCGATGGCCACGTCTCTACCTTCAAGAGAATTCACATTAACATTAGCTAATAGACTTCTTAAACGTGCTTACTAGAGCTAAAGAAAGTTGGGCATCATTTCCTTTGTTTATGAAACTTTTCCCATATTCTATATTAACTCCCAAACAACCATAACAACATTCACAAAATAATAGACAACAATCATCATTCGTCTACTCTACCCGCATTTCACAATTTCTCTTCATTTTCTCCATAATCATGGTCATAGCTCATCGTCGCATTTTATCACATATAATACTTATTCCACATTCTAAATGTCATTCATAACGTATTTACAATCACAACATACCAATATTCATAATCTAATCCAACTACTATTTCACAATGACACTATTCACTCATTTGTAACCCATTTTTCTATATCTTTCTACAATTCAAGTGTTTCAACTTCTCAATACCTTAAACATCATGAAAATATCATAAAATTACCTTAGGTATTATAGGAACAAGCCTTGAGTAGCAATACTCTTCTTGCACCAAAAACCCTAACTCACTTCCTTTGAAATTTCTTGGCTTAGATGACTTTGATGGGTTTCATACTCTTGATTCTTGTTGGTTTGATGAAGTTGATCATAAATTTCCTTTGAATTCTTGTGGATGAAGTGTATGGAACTTTCTAGAGGTCTTGAGAGATGAAGAATGAATGTGGGAAATGAAATAAATGAAGTGGGAACATCATTATATAACCAGAAACTATTCAGCTCGTCGGGACTTCCATGGACACTTTCACGGTCCGTGGAACAGGTCGTGGTTCACTGCCAGAGGACCATCATCTCTGATGGGTATTCCACGGACCAGTATACGGTCCGTGGAAAGTTTCACGGACCGTAAAACATGGTCGTGGAACT